>NC_048595.1:299907675-300107675 GCF_003668045.3 Cricetulus griseus | reverse complement strand
GTAAAAGCCCATGACTCTGTAAAGAAAGTGCACAGCATCCAATCAGAGCATTCACTGTGATATCTGTGACTAGACCCTAAAATCTCAACTACAGAAGAAGTCTTGTAAAAAAAAAATCAATGAAGATGCAAAGCAGAAAATATTCTTATGGAAGAGCTGTGAGTTCTAATCCTCACTATTGATTTCTTAAAATTATGTGTTGACATTTTTCAGAATATATGTAAACATTATTATTACTATTAATATTATCATTTTGATTGTGCTTTGTGAAGTAGTATCAGTCAGGTCTGAGCGATTCTCAAATAGATGCTTGAGTGCAGTTTTATATAATACCACATTTAATTTCACTGATTATTTTAGAAATCTGAACTTTCTATGCCAATAAAAGGTAATAGATGATGAGTGCGTAGACAGTGAAAGTTGTAAAAACAAAAAACAATATGGTTAGCTATCTGGTAGGTTAGCATGTAAAGACATGGATTTAGAAATCTTGTGGAAAGTTCTAAAGATCTATAGAAAACCAAAACAATTCTCCCAAGTTTCCCGAAAATGAGCCATTTTTTAATGCAAAGCTATTTTGAGCCATAAAACGATAGTAACTCTAATCAACTATACAGATTCATTAAGGACCATACTAGATGGAGGTCAGATATGCGACCCTCCAATCTGGATGCACTTAGCCGAGGCCATGCCATTTCATCATTACTCTCTTGAATTTATTGTCCATGAAATAGGCTGTTGCCTGCTTTTCTATCAAAACAAATATAAAGACTAATCCAGCACGTAAAAATGTAAGTCAGGCTATTGAATCTTTGTATCTGGCCTAAATATACTGCAAGCCAGAGAAATATTCTCAACATTTAAAAGCATCTGCCCTAATGGAACATATTTTCTCTCCTAAAGATCTATTGCGTGGAGTGACTTTCATTAATTTCAGGAAATGGAAAGTAATCTTCATGTGTCTGCCTTTTCTTAAATGTCATCTGTGGAGGGAAAGTTTAAAACAGCTCCAACATTTTACTTTCCACATCAAAATACAGCGTGAAATAAAGACAAAAGGTGCTGAGAAACTATGGGAGAGTAAAATACCAATATTATCAAAAATATTTTGCACAAAGGTAAATATTAATGCATTGGAAAAAATTAAAGTACCAAAAGCAGAAAAAAATGTACACAGGGGTTTTTCACACATTTGTTTTTGTAGATAGTTTTAATATAAGCAATTAATGTTAATAAGACTTCTTTCAACATTGATTTAGCTAAAATATTATGTTTGTCATTTTCATATAATATTTACTAAATTTTTAACTGATAACATGGTTAAGAAGTAAAACAAACTCAGATCATTACAAGTTAATTAAATCCAATCATCAGTTACTACTAATTTTCTCTATTACATGCAGCTTGATATTCTGCTCAAAGATTTTACCTTTTAAATCACTAATTCAAATATTTCTTGTGATAATTTCAGATGAATTATCATTTTAGATCATACCAGAGAACTATTTTATGCATATTACTACAAAATAATGAATTTTACATAGATTAGCCTACATTAAGAGTCAGACAGAAAATGGTTATTTTTTTCTTCCTTTTTTCTTTTCTGAATGATGAGTGACTGTCAGTGTGTGGACGCCTCTTTTCAGGGAATGTGTGAAGCTGTCACCCCGCTATATCTGCAGGACAATCCAGATGTTACCCAATATGAAATCTGGATCTCAGCATTGTGATGATTGTCAAATGGGAGCCACTTAACTGTGTGCCTGAGTCGTAGAGAAATGACACCGGAGAGTTGAAGGATGCCAATATCTTTCAATAATTCAAACCCATGTTTCTCCTCTAGTAAGTTTGCAACATGTTCTTCTAAAGTAATATTAAAATTCTTAATAATCTATTTTGAAAAAGAATGGGCTTTACCTCTGAGCAGACTTCATTAGTGCTTATATAAAAAGAACATGTTGTACTTTACAGGTTCTCTCTAATCATAGCTATGGAGGCTGAGGAATTCTGATCTGAGGACAATACGTGCCACACCGGCATCTCAGCCTGTTTATGTAGGTAATGGCTGGTTTAGGATCCCTCTGAACTGTCACGTAGCATTTGAATTAATGAGGCCATGCAGGTCTAAGGTCCCTAAAAGGCCTCTCTAGATTAGGGTCTATTAAACTTGCCACGCGCTGCTCAGGGTTAGAAAAGTGACAGCAGAGGCTGTTTTAATTTAATGTTTTATTCTCGTTTTATTCCATTTTTCTTCTGATTTCACCATGCCTAAAATATTATTTCCACATTCCCAGCAAATATCCACCACACTTCCATTGAAGAAATTCCTATACATACATTACACAATAAAAAATAATCTTTTTGAATCAATCAATATTCCAAAGCAACTATTATCAAAATACAAATTTAGAGAGATAATTATATTTATGAATTTAAATTGTGAATTTATATATGAACCAGTTAATTTTACATGTTATTGTTTCAAATTGAATTTATAAAAATGCAACTAAAGTTTCAAACTAAAATAATTGAAATTATAAAATGTGTTGGTATATAATAGTGATGAAAAGATCACAGTGCACCTGTATTTAGGAGTCATTCAAAATTCAGTTATACACACAAAATATCATGGTGTACTCATGAAAAGCACAAACATTGCCACAAAAGAAAGAATTACCTTTTGTAAAGACCATGGCTAATATCATACTACTTTATTTTCAGAACATGATCCATATTTTCTTGTGCATGTCTTGTTTACTTCCTATATGAGTTCCATCTCTAGCCCAGATGCCTATAGTTTTTCTGAATTGTGATTCCATTAATAGAGTTTTATTTTGCTTTTAATTTTGGAATGCAAATTCAATTTAATGTTCCCAAATACATTAGGTGCTTAGCCTTTATTTCACTGCATATTATAGTTAAATGGTCAAAATATGAGGTTATTTTTGGAGTGATTATTATGATGTTGACAAGGCCTGACACTTACACCACTTCAAACGCACAACCACCAACAGTTCCATTGCAACAAAAGAGCTCCCAGCATAACACATTTTAATAGTCAGCAGAGTTGTGAATTCACAGCTCTGCACAGCAGGTGTGGCTGCACATCTTTGCACCCCCAAATACATTTGCTCATCTAATCTGACAGATTAGACAATGGCACAAAACCTCCATCACCGATGTCTAAACAAAGACTTCATTTCAGAAGAGGCAAAGCTCCGTGCAGTGTGTTGCCACTAATAACTTTTCCAAGCAGAAAACAATGTATTTTTTATTAATGAAAAACAAATTGCAGCAGGCAAGATGAATGTCTTGGCTTTTCTGACATTTTAAATAATTTGCTTTCTCTTCCCTTTTGTGCCTCTAATATTTACCTTCATATCAATCTTTATGCAATTCTGTTAATTAGCTGTGTTACTGGCAGTGGAAAATGGAAGTTTTCATACTCTAAGATCTTAAAGCCTCATTACAAGAGAAAACGGTATGGTTTTCCTGTTTCATTTTGGTGTGTGTGTGTGTGTGTGTGTGTGTGTGTGTGTGTGTAACTACACTGGAAAGTATCACTCATAAGATTAGAGTTATGTTGGATTTGGGATACTCATATAGTGATAGGCACTTAGGCAAGGGCTTTTATTAAGCAAAGACACCTGATTTACTATTCAGCTTCTTCACAGCAGAAAAATAAACATCAGACTAGAGATGTTCGTTTTTTCCTTCAGGGGTCGTACTGTGTATTACTGAGCTTGGAGGGTTGGTCAGGGGCTGCTGCACTTATCCTGAGTCAGGGGGATGAAGCAGGTCCTGGTATGTAGCAGGTCAGTTGCAAATGTCAACTTGAGCAATTCACAAGTCAGGAGTCTGACTTCAGTCAGTGGCTTATGAAACCTCCTCCTGGCATTCTCCTATCATTTCAAGATCCTGTAAGGTATATCAAGAGTATGTTCAACGAAAATATTAATTTAGAGATAAATTCTGTGTCAGGAAGCATCGGCTTCTGCTAAGCAGTTTCACTTCAAACAGGAGGGCTGCTAGTTTTGTCAACAGTAGGAGGTCATGGAAGGCTGCCAAACAAAACAGACCTTTTTCAGTAAAATGCCTCCAGTTCTCAGCAATCATAAGATCTCCTGTACTGTTTTATAACTAATATTTAAACTTTGGTGTTGCATTTTGTGCTGACAAATTCTTGAGCTGGAAATCTTCACCACAGAATGAAGTCTGTCTGTCTCTCTCTGTCTCTCTGTTTCTCTCTCCCTCTCTCTCTCTGTCTCTCTCTCTCTCTCTCTCTCTCTCTCTCACACACACACATACACATACACACACACACAAGCGCACACTAGAAAGTCAATGAATCACAGTACACTCTGACAAATTTAAATGATTTTTTATTGTTTTGTTGTGACACTAGGAGGAAGCAAGGAGTGTGAGAGTGATAACATTGTATTGTGAACTCTTCCTGTCTTTTGAGTGGCTGCCTCAAAGTCCTATGATATATATTACTCAAAATATCCTAAACAGTGAGAAAATCATCTCACTGAGGGTACAATTTCAGTAATAAGTTTCTATGTTATTTGAACATTATAATTTGCTGTAAAATTGATCCTAAAATGAATGTATTACCCACTTTCCTCTTTGAGTGATTAGAAAGCAATTTTAAAATACAAAACTTATGCAATGGCTTTTCAGATTTGTCATTTTCTTAATAATCAAACTTGGAAGTTAATACGTTTAGAATTGTAGAGTTTCTGAGGTAAGGAATGGCAAAATTTGAAGTGTTTGATTTCCAAAGCCACCTCTTGCCTGCAGCACAAGCAACACATTGGAGAATCAGCTACTGCGATGCTCATTGTATTTTTTCTTGTCTTTGTGGCCTCTTTTGCAACTAGAAGTACATAAAGGCCTTCTGGTGATTGACAGAGAAGGCACCTTGTAATAGCAATAAATGCAATGATCTATCAACTGTGCATAAAGTAGTTACTATCCAGTACTTAGGCAGCTCCGATCATTGTGATTCTAAATGAGATTTTTATTAGATTTTTTTTTATTTTTACCTGTTAGTATTATTCAAGCCCTTAAGATATATAAGAGCAAATGCAAATTACTCATAATATAAATGAGAATTTCACATATTCCTAATGATATCCTGGAGTTGTAAGATATAATTAACATTAGAGAGTGCCTGGAGAACTCAGGCAGAAACAAAACCAGAATTTAAGCTTTATTATTAGAAGCATGTTGATCCAGAACTTACAGGTGGGGCTTGCTCCCTCAGCTGCCCCTATTTTCTTGGAGAATAGTTCAGGTGTTTAAAGCTTTCTTGGTGTCTTGACTGGTTTTTAACACAACCCGTGCATGGAGAACTCTGACACCTTTGGTGAGGATATTATGCTGTATTGTATTACAGCAATATCTGTAAGCTATGCATGGTCACCTTTATTGTTTTAATGTTTGAAAAGCTATGTTCTACTTTACAATTACATTAAGAATATGAATTGCAACCTTAGAATCATGAGTCCTTACAATGATGGCTAAATGCGTGCTTTGTAGCACAAGGTACCTTTCATTGACTATTAAGCATTCATCCTCTCACACTTATTCTATTTTGAAAGCCATTTGAAATGAATAGACGTACGCCATAGGATTCTGGACTGTGCGCTGGTGGCAGACTGAAGCCTAGCGGCCTCTGGTGCAGACACTGCCCAGATAATATTTGAAGTTGGTACAGTTTATGAAGAGGCTTATCTTCACAGAAGCCAGCTTTTGTAAAAAACAGGGGGAAAAAGTTTGAAAGACCATTTTACTTCCAATAATAAATGAGCAATATAGATCTTAAGGCATGGTTGTGATCAGGCAATAGTTTTACTCACACACTTTTTACTGGAGACTGGAAGCTGCGCAATTTTGGATAAAGAATTTATATTTTTATGAATTCCATGGAATCCCAGTAAAGCAACTGTGAATATAGTGTTTCTGAATAATATTCTGTGTGTTCATAAAGCAAGCTAAAATAATAGAAATGCACATTATGAATGATATGAAATAAGCTGTGACCCAGCTATTATACCATATGGTTTAAACTGATCACCATTCATTCAGGAAGAGTTTTTGCATTATTTTGCACAGAATAACAAGCCATACTCTCTTTTCTTAGTGAACAACATTACTATTTATGACCACATCCAAGAAAAAGGAAGTTATTGCAGTGTCATACAGAAAAGTCATTACAAGATGATATTCTTGACCACTGGTTTACTCTTACTGTTCGTGTCATCATAAAATATCTGACAGCACTGTTTTTGTATACAAATCAGTTATTAAAACTCAGGCATTATGTTTTCTTCTTAACTTAGAGAGGTTAAATATAGTAAACGTGTTCAAGAGAAACACAGAGTTTAGTATGAAAATTTGCAGCTGTTACTGGATTCCTACTAAAGTCCCATAAAGGACTAACGTTGGATCCATCCTCAGCTCAGGTTCAGGTCATGAGGTGGGCAAGGGTTGTCAGCTCAAGGATGCCTTCTTACCACCAAGTGGATTACACTCAAGTGACCCCAAAGAGCTCAGGCCATCTTATTTTATATTTAAGCAGTTAAACTTGTCAGGGTTACATGAACAGCTTTATTGGCTTCTATTTTTAAGGAATACATCATGATCATTATGAAAGCTGCCATTGTTCACCTTTGTTTTCCAAACATACCTTCCAACCCCCTGCATAACCTTATTCTAGACAGAGAGTTCAGCATTTTTTAGACTTTACTAAACATCAAGCCAGACACATCCTGCTCTCGCAGTACTTATGTCAGCTGGCAGCCACTTTCAGTTGCAAAGTTAAAAAGTAATAGGCATGGACACAATGCTTTGAAAACAACAATATTCAAAACCAGACAATTCTTTCATGTCTGCAAGATATATTTTTATACAGTTCCGTTTTCCACAAGAGGGTCCTATGTCTCAATCTCTCTGGAGAAGGCAGACTTTAATAAAGCACTCTTTTCCCATCTCACTGTACCACACTTCTTGCATCAATATAAGCTCCTATGTTTGGTAAAGATGAATTTATACATCCCATATTTTCTATTGAAATATTCCCATAAGAATATACTAGACTTTTTTTTCATTTTTTGGGGGGGGGTGTGGGTTTTGTGCCCAGGTTTCTTGTGGCTTTGGAGGCTCTCCTAGAACTAGCTCTTGTAGACCAGGCTGGTCTCAAACTCACAAGATATCCAACTGCCTCTGCATCTGCCTCCTGAGTCCTGTGATTAAAGTGTGCCACCGCCACCCAGACAAATATACTAGATCTTATCATTGATTCTATATAACTGGTTCGAGTAAACTTACTCTCAACAGTTGGAACAATGTGTATTTCTGAGGCCTTTCCCCTATTCTATGTATGCATGCCTTACTCCCCTTTCCAGAACTGTGAGACATGGTTAATATTTCAAATGTTCTTCTCTCACATGTACTTAGATAACTCTATTGAGTCAGAAACGCTTCCAGGATTAGGAGTTGTAGTTTGTAATTCCAGATAAAGGATTGGAGAAAAATTAGCTCCAGGCTGAATCTTGTAAGTTTTGCATTGGTCAGAACGTCTTTTCACAGCAACAGAACAGTAATTAAGACATTCTCCAAAGACCATATCCATTGTGTTTTTCTTTCATGAGCTCTTTTTCAGTATAATGATATAATAAAAGAAAAAAAGAGCTTCTAAAATATGAGAAGATTATGATCCATACGTCAGTCCACAAAGATACTGACAAGCCTTTAGAATTGTAAAGAATTTTAAAGGGTGTAAGCAGAAGGGTTTACAAAACAATTATCTGAAGTCAGAAAATTGTCCAAAATGTATCACCACAATCTTACATCATCTTTATAAACAGTTGATGGGAACAACAACTGAATATAGTGCCAATTGTGTTTTCTGACACAATGCATGAAACAGAATAGATTCATCATGGTATATATTCATAATGAAATTGCATAAAACAAAAGAAATTAACAAACGATAGCTGCAACCATCAACAATGATGTAATTTTAGTAATGATGGATCTTAAACATAATTCTGATTTAAAGAAAACAAGGCAGAAAAAATATTTTTGAATGTGTGTTTCTCCATTCTAGTAGGTCATAATTTCACTTACTCATTTATTCATCAACATTTGTTCAACCTGATCTTCTGCTGGAGTCCTCATGAAAGACAGAGTAAATCATGTAATGACTATAAAGGATAGAGGAACTGTATAATATGCCTCTCATTTAGTACTCTTCTTTCCTTCATCATGGCATAGCGTATAAGACCATGATACTTCACAAATGATAGCATCCTATAAGTGAGTAAATCTCTAATTTCTAAAGATTTTTAAAAGATGAAACCCTAAATTTCTTTCTTATTATTGTATCTACTAATAATTTTATTTTTAAGCAGACTAACTCTTCAAAACAAAGTTCTACCAAGGTAATTGTCCTCATGATTGCTTCAATACATGCTATTTCCACCAAAATTGAAAGTTCAGTAGTTTGCTTTCACAAGCCAGCATGATTTATATATAATTTATAATCAAAATAATCCTATATCAAAGGTTCCTCCAATATAAGAGTAAAACCCATTTAATGTGTAACAATCTTCATGGGACTCAACCATCTTTCAAGCATAGAATTAATAAGTAGTTCAATGTTTGTACTTTCTGTTCTTAACATTTAAGATACAGATAAGTTTTTAATCTAGGAAATTTCTCTCCTCATTTAAAAAATGATGGTAGAAACATTCCCATTAATGGTTTTATTATAATTTTTGAGGTATGGTATTAGATGGTAGGATTCACCATCCTGTATAGACCCCACATGAAGCACTTGAAGAGTGTATATAATATTTTACTCAAAGAATGAAACAATTATAAAAATACAGGGCTATTCAACAAATGCTCATCATATGATTTTTAAAGATTTTTAAAGTGTCTTCCTAGATTTAAATAGTTATTGTGTTATATGATGGATAACGTTACCTGCCAATTTGATAGGATTCTGAATCATTAGGAAACATGATTATACTTGTGTGGGATTATCTTGTTTGTATTAATTTAAGTAAGAAAACCCATCTAATGTGAGTGACAACATTCTCTGGCTGGGATTCTAGGCTAGGTAAGGAGAGACCAAGGACTAAGCAGAGTTCATCACTCTATCAATTTGGTGATTAGCAGATCAAGCTCTTGCTCCATTGTCTCTCTCACCATACTGGACTAGAACTTAGTAGTGTAAACTAAAGACAACCCTTAAGGTTTTTCAGAGTAATTCATTCTATGAACATGTAATGAAGCTAAGACAATTATAAGGTTTTATTGAAAATCCTATGAATTGACAGCATCTGGGGAAAATCATAAAAAATGTTTAAATATCAATTTAACATTAATGAATGTGGATAGGCCCATAGCACAAAACTTGGGGAGTTTTATGAGGCAAGTAGAAACTACGATGTACAATTACACTAAAAAAATGCTCATATTATTACACAACAGTTAATGCATGCTAGGTGAGACTTTCAAAGACTTGGTGAGAGCATCATGTAAATGGCAAAGGAAAGCTAATTCAATAGACAGGGATGAAATCCTATACAGCTCTATCTAGGACATCACTTGGTACTTTAAGTGAATTTTGTCCTGACTACAAATGGCAATGAGATATAGAGGAGTGTGAGGTATACTTTCCATCTGTTTAAGCATTAACAAATATCTTGATCATTTCTGATATGTAAAGTTTCATAATTAATACTTTCACATTCTTTAAAAATAGCAATCCCTTAAAATCTGAATTTAAAAGTTTTATAAAGAAGAAAAATTTTGACAAATTTACAGAAGAGTGAAATGTCTAAAGTAATTTGAGAAAACTGTATTATTCATGCAAGCATAGTGATGGGGGTGGCTGGCTGAGAAACTTCTCAGAAACAGTGGAATCCTTGCTGGTGTTAACTCTACTGAGGTCAAATAAGGCTACAACTAAAATGTATTTATGTGTAGCATTTACTCCAGCAATTTTATTGGCTGACATAGAAGAGACAAGAGGGCTTAGAATAAGGATATATTGGATGTCAGCAAGTAGAAAGAGATAACTCGATGATTTCTATACCCTCCAATGAATAAGAGGAAAGGTTATTTCCTAAGAGTGAGGGCTGGAGTTAACATAAAGGCTTCAGGAAAATGGATTGAGTTAGAAACAGTTACTATGAAAAATACATATGGCTCCTAGCAAAATAGATGAGAGATAGACAGACAGACAGACAGACAGATAGATAGATAGAATAACTACCAGACAGCCCAGTGGACAATAGAGATTTTAGTCTGTTTGGAGGCAGTGCAACCTAGTCTCAGATAAGCAAATGACTACCTGTCCAACGGGTTTCTGCAGGACAAGGAACCTGTGGAAACAGACTCTCATCTGGCAATGACTAGTAGTCCACAGGGCAACACAGAAATTTGCAAAGTTTGTGCAGTTTGCAGTCTCTTTTCTATCTCATTATATTGGTGATTCTTTGGGTAGTTTCTAGGTTTACCTTGTCAGTCACTAATGCGACAGCTGTAATTTTCCATGGAAAATCTTCTCTTTTTCAAATATTTTTCCCCTTATATGTTTAGGTAACATATAAAGACAGACCTATTAGAATTACATCTGACTTCTCAATACAGACTATAAAAGCCAGAAGGGCCTAGACAGATCTCTTCTAGATTCTAAGAGACCATGGATTCAACCCAAGCCTAATATACCATAGATGGAGAACGCAAAATAATTTATGACAAAATCAAGTTTAATTAATATCTATCCACAATTGCAGCCTAACAGAAGGTACTAGAAGAAAAACTTTAACCTAAGGAAGTTAACCACACAAATGAAAGCACAGGGATAATCTGACACCTGCAAAATCAAAAGAAGTGAAAGACACACATAGATACACATCACCACGAAGAACAAAATATCAGTTGTAGGGGAAGCTGTAGCCACGCCTACTTAGGGGATGGCTACAGGTGTGTCTGACCACGCCTGTAAGGGCATGGTCAGGGTGACGTAAAGTGAGAGGTGGTCAGGTGGCTGGGCACTTTCGGTTTCCTTTTCAGCTTGCTGTAGAGACTGCTGACATGCCGGCTAGGTCTCTCTGTAAGTAAGGCTTTTCCCTATTAAATACCCTTGTATTTCTACCTGACTCCATATTGGTAATTTCCCACTTTAATCAGTAATTAACAATTTTTGGTCATTAATATCTCTCAATATCAATGGACTCAATTACCCAATATAAAAGATAGAGGTTAACAGAATTGATGCAAAAATAACATACATCCTTCTGTTGTATACAAGAAACACAAGTAAACATCAAAGATATATATTACCTGAGAATACAGAATTAGAGAACGATTTTTCCAAGCAAATATCCCAAGATGCAATCTGTGTAATGACTGTAATATCTAATAAAACAGACTTCAAATTAAAATTAATTAAAAGAGATGGGTAGGACACTTGATATTTACCAAAGGAAAAATCCATCAAGATAATTCCTTAATTTGGAACATCTATGTTCCAAAATGCAAGGGCACTCACATTTTTGTTTTTTTTCTTTTTTCTTTATTTTTATTTAAATTAGAAAAAAGGCTGCTTCACATGTCAATTCCAGCTCCCTCTATCTCCCCCACCCCCTGCCCCTGTCCCCCACCAGCCACCCAACACATCCCCCCACAGTTCCCCAGGGATGATGCCCTACATAGGGGATTCTCAAAGTCTGTCATATCAACCAGGGCAGGGCCTAGGCCCTCCCACATGTGTCCAGGCAGAGATAGTATCCCTCCACATGGAATGGGCTCCCAAGTCCATTCATACACTAAGGATAAATGCTGATCTATTATTTTTATTTAAATTAGAAATCAGCCTGCTTCACATGTCAATCCTAGCTCCCTCTATATATATTCTTCTCAGCATATCACAGAACCTTCTCTAAAATTCACCACATACTTAGTTACAAAGCAAGTGTAAACTGATACAAGAAAATTGACATAATCCCTGTATCTTATCAAACTACCATGGATTAAAACTGGATTTCAACAACAATAGAAACAACAAAAACCCTACAAAATCTTGGAAACTGAACAGATCTCTACTTAAGTACCACTGGATCAAGGAAGAAAAAAAGAAAGAAATTAAAGACTTCCTAGAATTCAATGAAAATGAGAATACAACATACCCAAATTTATGAAACACTAGTGGTGCAAAGAGGAAAGGTCATGGTTTTAAGTGCCTTTATAAGGAAATTACAGAAATCTCTACTTCAAATGTTTTGTCCTTTTTTTTTCAAAACAGGGTTTTGTGGTGGTATCTTGTTTATACTGAATATCAGACGGCAGAACTAGCCACTAGCTAACTATAGAGATTTGGAGGTCAGTACAGAAAGACAGGAAGTGAGAAGGCTGGGCAGAGAGATTATATAGGCAGGTGGGGACAGCAGCTCTATTCATTCTGAGGATTTTGTAGAAGAGCTCTAATACCTGGCTGCTCTGCTTCTTCAATCTTTTAGCTTTTAAGCCCTAATATCTGACTACAGGTCCTTATTATTGAGACCCATAAAACAAAACAAAACAAAACAAAAAACAAACAAACAAACAAAAAACATGTTACAGGTTTCTCTGAGTAGCTTTGGTTGTCCAGGAACTATTTCTGTAGATCCGGGTAGTCTAGAACTTACAGAGGTCTACCCGCCTCCACATCGCCAGTGCTGGGATTAATGGCAGAAAAAAATGGTAACTTCACCAGAGATCTCAAGTTAGCAACTTTAACAGTAGACTGAAAGCTCTTGAACAAAAAGAAAGCAAACATGCCCAAGAGGAGTGAGTATACAACAGGAAATAAGCAGACTGAGGGCTAAATCAGTAAAATAGAAACAAGTTGAACAATACAAAGAATCAATGAAACAAAGCATTGGTTCTTTGAAAAAAATCAACAAGATAGACAAACCCTTAAATAAACTAAAAGTTAAAGGGAGAGAATATCCATGTTAAAAAAACAAATCAGAAACAAAGGAGGAAACAAAACAATGGACACCAAAGAATTCCAAAGAATCATTAGGTCATACTTCAAAAACCTGTACTCCAAAAAGTTAGGAAATCTAAAAGAAATGGACAAAGTTTTGATTGCTACCACTTGATTGATACCATCAAGATCATATAACTAAATGAAATAGACCTAGAACTCCTAAGAAACTAAAAATGTCATTAAAAGTATTCCAACAGTCGGGCAGTGGTGGCGCATGCCTTTAATCCCAGCACTCGGGAGGCAGAGGTAGGTGGATCTCTGTTAGTTCGAGACCAGCCTGGTCTACAAGAGCTAGTTCCAGGACAGCCTCCAAAGCCACAGAGAAACCCTGTCTCAAAAAAGCCAAAAAAAAAAAAAAAAAAGTATTCCAACAAAAAAGCCCAAGACAAGACAATTTTAGCATAGAATTCAACCAGATTTTCAAAGAAGAGTTAATTCCTTGAAATATCTCATTGGGAGTAGCACTATTGGGAGATATGGTTTTGATAAGCATTTCATACTTGTTAGTGGTGGGATGTAGACTTTTGTACTTTGATTAGGAAAATAGTTGAATGCTTTAAGTAGGATTTAAGGAGTTATATTAGTAGGTGCATGGAAGACAGTGTTAAAGGAAATTTGAACTACAGGGACACAGCTCAAGAAATATCAGAGAGTAGGAATATTAATACATGGCATAGAAATCATTCTTGTGTTAATAGTGAAGAACATGACTGGGTTTTGCCCTTGCTTGAAAAATCTACATCAGGCTAAATTGAAGAATTTTGGATTAATGAAATTGTCAGAGGAGGTTCTAAGATTTTGTAGTTGTGTTATGTAGTTATCCCTTTTATGCACATCTGTACTAAAAATGAGCAAGGTGATCAAGGAAAACACAAAATGTACAACTGGAAGAGAAACGGAGCACTACAACTGTTAATGGAGCAAAATCCATTGCTCAAGAAGATAAAAAGTTTAAAGAAATGCATGATGGAATAAAAGGATTTGTTACCACAGGGCAAGACCCCACCCAGCTAAGCTTACAACTTGTGAAAGGAGCTAAAGAAAAACTTTAGTGAAGGAACCCCTTTGAAAAAGAAAGCTGGTGAAAATGTATTTGAATGAGGGGGGGAGTTGCAGTGCCAGAAGACAGAAGAAATTGGCAGCTTCAGCTGTGTGGTTCTAGTTTTAGAGTAAAGGATACAAGAAAGAGGCTGTGGAATATCTTTTCTATCTAAGGAAAAATATTGAGGCCAGATCTGTATGAGAGGTGTTCCTTCCTGGAGGGCGCAAGAGACCATTGTATGAAGCCATGGAAATGAAGCCTGGATATTGTCAGAAACCCCAAAATGTTGGAAATGCCAGAATCATGGGATGCCTTCCAAGGAAGGCATCAGACTCAGTGTGGATACAACCCAAGAGAAAGAAGTATGTTGCAGTGCATACTGCTGAAAGGAGTTCAAGATCTGAAGAGTAGTTTGACCTCAGACACAGAGAAGAAGAATTTGGAAATTGCCCGTCTGTTTTTTAGTGATCCTTTGGATCAGTGTTTCCTCACTATGCTCCTTTCCTTCCCTTTTGGAATGTCAAATGTATATCCTGTGCTATTGTATACTGAAAGTATGTGATATGTTTTTTTATTATTTTGATTTTATACAGGGTTACTATTAAAAGATTTCCATGTCTCTCAGATGAGACTTTGAACATTAAACAGTGTTGAGACTGTGATAGAATATGGGGACTCTAGTTCATTTTGCATTATAATATGGCAACCAGTCTATAGGGGCAAAGAAATGGAATGTGGTGACTTGAATAAGAATAGCCCCCATATGCTCACATATTTGAATGCTTAGTCACTATTAAAAAGGATTAAGAGGTGTGATCTGCCTGCATGAAATGTATCACTGGGCATGGGCTTTGATGTTTTAAAACCCCAAGCCAGTCCCAGTGGCTTGCAGTTTCTGATATGGATATAAAACATCTTAGCTCCTATTTCTACCTACATGCTGCCATGTTCCCTGCCATGAAGATAATGGCGTAAACCTCCAAAACTATAAACAAGCCCCAATTAAATGATTTCTTTTATAAGAGTTGCCATAGTCGTGGTATTGCTTCACAGCAATACAACACAGATTAAGACAGAAATTAAGAATAGGGGGACATAGCAACAGACACAGAGGAAATCCAGAGAATCAACAGGTCATACTTTGAAAACCTGTATTCCTCAAAGTTTGAAAATCTAAAGGAAATGGACAATTTTCTGGACCGATTTCACTTACCAAAATTAAATCAAGAACAGATAAGCAATTTAAATAGACCTATTACCCCAATGAAATTGAAGCAGTCATCAAAAGTCTCCCAAACAAAAAAAGCCTGGGACCAGATGGCTTCTGTGCAGAATTCTACCAGAAATTCAAGGAATAGCTAATACCAATTCTCCTCAAAAGGGTAATTGTCTAACTCTTTTTATGAGGTTTCAATAACCATGATACCCAAGCCACACAAAGACACAACTGGAAAGAAAACTACAGGCCAATATCCCTTATAAAAATTGATACAAAAATACTCAATAAAATACTGGCAAATCGAATCCCAGAACATATCAGAGAAATCATCCAACATGATCAACTAGGCTTATCCCAGGGATGCAAGAATGGTTCAACATATGAAAATCCATCAATGTAATCCACAATATAAACACACTGAGAAAAAAAATGACCTTCTCCCTAGATGCAGAAAAGCCTTGACAAAACCCAACACCCCTTCATGATAAAGGTCTTGGAGAGATCAGGGATAACAGGACCATACCTTAATATAATAATATCGATATTCAGCAAGCTGACAGCCAACATCAAATTAAATGGAGAGAAACTCAAGGGGATACAAATCAGAAAGGAAGAAGTCAAACTTTCACTATTTGCAGATGATATGATAGTCTACATAAGTGACCCAAAAAATTCTACCAGGGAACTCCTACAGCTGATAAACAACTTCAGCAAAGTGATAGGATACAAGATTAACTAAAAAATAAAACTGTAACTCTACTATATACAGATGATTCATTCATAGAGAAAGAAAACAAAGAAACATCACACTTTACAATTGCCACAAACAACATAAAATACCTTGGGGTAACACTATCCAAAAAAGTGAAAGACCTGTACCATAAGAATTTTGAGTCTCAAGCTGGGCGATGGTAGCACATGCCTTTAATCCCAGCACTCAGGGGCAGAGGCAGGCAGATCTCTGTGAGTTCAGGACAAGCCTGGTCTACAAGAGCTAGTTCCAGTACAGCCTCCAAAGCGACAAGGAAACCCTGTCTTGAAAAACAAACAAACAAAAAATTGTTTTTGAGTCTCTAAAGAAAGAAATTAAAGAAGATACTAGAAAATGGAAGGATCTCCCAGGTTCTTGGATAGGTAGGATCAACATAGTAAAAATGGCAATCTTGCCAAAAGAAATCTACAGATTCAATGCAATTCCCATCAAAATCCCAACACAATTCTTCATAGACCTTGAAAGAACAGTTCTCAACTTTATAGGGAAAAACAAATTACCCAGATAGCCAAAACAATCCTGTACAGTAAAGGAAATTCTGGAGGCATCACCATCCTCCTTTCTGCTCCCCCTGGATGGTGAGGCCTTCCATAGTGTGTCATCAGATTCTATTGTATCCTTTGGGATAGGGCCTAGGCCCATGCCCGTGTGTCTTGGCTCAGGGAGTATCCCTCTATACGGAATGGGCTCCCAAAGTCCACACCTATGCTAGAGATAAGTACTGAACCTCTACAGGAGGTCCTGTAGATTTCCAAGGTTTCCTCAAAGAAACCCATGTTCCTGGGGTCTGAATCAGTCCCATGCTGGTGTTCCCACTATCAGTCTGGGGAGCAAGAGTTCCTTGATGTTCAGGTCAGCTGTTTCTGTGGGTTTCACCAACCTGGTCTGGACCCCTGAGATCTTCACTCATCCTTCTCTGCATCTGGGTTCCATTTCAGTTCGGTGAGTATAGCATTTATAAAAAGGTTTATGAACTAGAATATATCTTAGGAATGCAATATTTACTTAACATATGAAGATAAATAAATTGTATGTATTAAGCTAAGAAAGGGTTTGGAGGAAGGCATGATCATGAATGTAACCAGAAAAGATATCATTTAGTGAGACAACCCAGACCCAGAAAGAAAAACACCATGTGTTCTAGCTCATCTGAGGCTTCAATTTCCAAATTCTTAGATGTGAGTACAGAATCTGAGTAACTGGGAAACTATATGGACCATCCAGGTGTTTGAGAGAGAATAGAAATGGGGATAATGGTGTACAAGTTATCTGATAAGGTAAATGAAGAAAAATGGGGGTGCACTAACTAGGGAGTGGTGGGGGCATGAAAACAGAAGAATGAGTTATGAGGGTATTAAAAGAAAGATATTTGAAAAGTCATAAAGAATCATACTAATAGTTACAAAATAAAATAGATAATTCACACAAATGTGTGTTTAAATGTACATATATAGTTAAATTGGAATTTTCTCATCATCGCTTAAAAAGCTCCATCTGAGAACCAAAGACCATCTAAAAAGCAACATCAGTAGGAAAGTAAATCCATCTTTCAACTTGTTGGTCAGGGATTTGTCTAAGAGACCCCAACAACATCACAGGATATTGCTATTGTCCTTGTTGCGCCCCCCAGGAGGTGAAAGATAATTCTCTATGGATAAAAATGCTATTATTTGAGACACAGTATCAAGACACCCCTGAGCTAGAATTGACCTGATTAGCTTTTATGATACTAGAAGTAGTCATGCAAGCTTCCAAATGAGGGAAACAAGGAAAGTCCCAACCAGCTATCTCAGCTATGAACCTCAAGAGCAACATGCATAGTACAACAAAATTATGGGTACAGTAGTGGTCCAACATGCATAGTACAACAAAATTATGGGTACAGTATGTTGGCAATAACCAACAGCTACATAATTGGACTTAATATCCACCCACTCAACAAGAGGGAAATCATATTTAGTACTGGAAACCTAGCCAATTATCCAGGGCTAGTGAAGTCTTGGATCTCAGAAACTTTCCTACAAATGTTGCTTTATGAAATTAGCATAATTCCTACCTGTCTTCTAAATATTTGTTTTCACCTCTCCTCAAAGAAACTTCTCTGTGCAACAGATGGAAACCATTACAGAAAAACAGAACCAAACACAAGTGAAGCTTTCTTCCAGTGGATGCCTCTACAAAATAACTTCTACATCTAAGGCTTGGGGAACATTGCTAAAGATGGAGAAGAATGACTATAAAACTCAGAAGAATGGGGAGTTTGCTGTGAGATTGTGTGTTCTAGTAATATTAGAAACTAAGTCTGCAAAATCTCACCAACATAAATCTCTGCGCAAACATAAACTGAACAAGAATAACAGTAGACACATTAAAATTGACCTGAGAAGGCCAAAGACCACAACTGTACACAAAGAAGAGCAACCAAATAAACCCAATCACAAAAAGGCAAATAGTGTATGTACTCACTCATATATGGTTCTTAAACATAGAGCATAGGATTACCAGCCCAAAATCCACACTGCCATAGAAGCTAGGAAAAAAAGAGGACTCTAAGAGAGACATACATGTTCTCCTAGAGAAGGAGAAAGGGACAAGATCTCCTGAGAAAATTGGGAACATGGGGGGAGGAGGAGAGAGCTAGAAGAATGAGAAGGGGAGAAGAGGAGAGTTCAGGAGGACATGAGGAAGCAGAAAGGTTGATTCAGGGGAAGACTAGAAGAAAACAAATAAGAAATACAATAGAGGTAGACATTTTAGGTTTAAAGAGAAATCAGGCACTAGGGAAATGTATGGAGAGCTACAAAGATGACCTCAACTAACAATCTAAGCAACAGAGGAGAGGCTGCCTTAATTGCCCTCCCCTGATAATGAGATTGATGACTAACTTATATGCCATCATATAGCCTTCATCCAGCAGCTGGTGGAAGTAGAAGCAGACACCCACAGCTAATCACTAAACTGAATTGGAATCCAGTTGCAGAGAAGGACGAGTGATGAGCAAAGGAGTCCAGAACAGGCTGGTGAAACTCACAGAAACAGCTGACATGAACAACGGGGACCTCTTGGTCCACAGACTGATAGCTGGGATACCAGTATGGGACTGATTCAGACCCCAGGGATGTGGGTTTCAGTGAGGAGACTTCGAAAATCTACGGGACCTCCTGTAGTATTTCAGTACTTATCCCTAGCATAGGTGTGTACGTTGGGAGCCCATTCCACATAGAGGGATACTCCCTGAGCCAAGACACACGGGTGTGGGTCTAGGCCCTATCTCAAAGGAATATGATAGAATCTGAAGAGCCCCTATGGAAGGTCTCACCCTCCCTGGGGAGCAGAAAGGTTATGTGATAGGTAGGGTTTTAGTTTGGAGGGTGGTAAGGGAGGAGTGGAGGTAGAGGGAACTGGTATTGACATGTAAAATAATATTGCTTCTAATTCAAATAAAAAAATAGAGAAAAATGTTCCATAAACCACAGTCCTAAAAAACTGTAATAATACTAATACTAATACTACTATTACTACTACTAATAATAATAATAATAAAGAATACTCATATTGGGAGAAATTGTCTTCCCTACAGAAAAAAACAGACATTTGGTATCCAATATGAAATGGTCAGCCCTGACAAAATACATACAAATAACATTATATAAAAAGCAGCTTATATTTCTGAATATATATGTAGATGTCCAGAAAATATTGATAAAAATACATTATACATACTGAGCAGGTTATATTTAAGAATACATGTATATATACATATATGTATGTAACTACTAATGAAAAAGAGACCATGATTTCAAAAGAGAGTAATAAGGACTTGATGTGTTTTTAGGTAGATGAAAGGAAATGATGAATAATGTAGCTACTATAATCTCAAAAAGAAAAGAAAAACAATATAGTGCCAGTGTTTGGTGCAGTTTCAGTAAAAACAGTTCCAAATTTGTAATAATGAAGAATCCACAAGTCTATAAAAAATACAACTGATTTTCTTTTTTTCTTCTTTTTTTGTGGGTGTGGGGTTTCAAGGCAGGGTTTCTCTGTGGCTTTGGATCTTTTTTATTTAAATTAGAAACATCTTATTTTATATGTCAATGCCAGTTTCCTCTCCCTCCCCTACTCTGATGGCCCCCACTTACCCCATCACATCCCCTTTCTTCTCCCCAGGGAGGGCAAGGCCTTCCATGGGGGATCTTTAAAGTCTGTCATATGATTTGAAGCAGGGCCTAGGCCCTACTTCATGTGTCTAGGATGAGAAACTATCCCTCTATCTGGAATGGGCTCCCAAATTCCATTTTTGTACTAGGGAAAAATACTGATCCACTGCCAGAGGCCCCATAGATTTCCCAGGCGTCCTAAATGACAACAATTTTCAGGGGTTCTGTATCAGTCCTATACTGATTTCCCAGCTATCACTCTCAGGTCAATGAGCTCCTGCTTATTCAGATCAGTTGTTTCTGTGAATTACACCAGCCTGGTCTTTACCCCTTTGTTCATCACTCATCCCTCTCTGCAAATAGGTTCTAGGAGTTCAGTTCAGTGTTTAGTTGTGGGTGTCTGCTTCTGCTTCTATCAGCTACTGCATGAAGGTTCTAGGTTGGCATATAAGGCCATCATCAATCTCAGTATAGGAAAAGGACATTTAAGGTAGCCTATCCACTATTGTTTAGATTGTTAGTTGGTGTCATCCTTGTAGATCTCTGGACATTTCCCTAGTGCCAGAATTCTCTTTAAACATGTAATGGCTCCCTATATTATGGTATCTCTTTTCTTGCTCCCTTATTTTTCCTCTGACTCAGTCTTCCTGCTTAGTCGGCTCATCCTCTCCCTTCTTCTTCTTCCCTTCTCTTTCTCCTAACTCCTCCTATTTCCTCCCAATCTGCTAAGGAGATCTTGTCCCTTTCCCCTTATCTGTGGGACCATGTATGCCTCTTTTAGGGTCCTCCTTGTTTCCTAGCTTTTCTGGTGGTGTGGATTGTAGCCTGCTAATCTTTTGCTCTATGTCTAATATCCATAGATGAGGGAGTACATACCATGTTTTTTTTGTGTGTGCCTGGTTTACCTCAGTCAAGAAGGTTGCTTCTAGTTCCATCCATTTGCCTGTGAATTCCAAAACTCCATTGTTTTTTTTCTGCTGATTAGTACTCCATTTTGTAGATGTTCCACGTTTTCTTTATCCATTATTCAACTGAGGGGCATCTAGGTTGCTTCCAGTTCTGGCTATTACAAATAATGCTTCTATGAACATAGTTGAATAGATGTCCTTGTATGAATGTGCATCTTTTGGGTATATGCCTAAGAATAGAATTGCTATATTTTGTGGTAGACTGATTCCAATTTTCCCGAGGAACCACTATACTGATTTTCCAAGTGGCTATACAAGTTTGCACACCCACCTGCATTGGAGGAGTGTTCCCCTTTCTCCACATCCTCTCCAGCACAAACTGTCATTGGTGTTTTTGATTTTAGCCTTTTCTTACGTGATCAAGATGTTATCTTGGAGTTCTTTGGATTTGCAATGCCCGGATGGCTAAGGATTTTGCATACTTTCTTAAGTGTCATTCAGCCATTTTAGATTCCTCTATTGAGAATTCTTTGTGTTGGATGTGTTCTTATATTGGCTTCTTTCCATCTCTTCTTCCAGTGGGTACAGGTAGTGTCTCTTACCTTCCTGGTATGTACAGGTCCAAGGATCTCTTCCGTAGGTGAGAATTCTCTATTTTGTTCTGTACCCAAATTTTAATGGGATTGTTTGATGTTTTGGTGACTATCTTCGTGAGTTGTTTGAATATTTTGGAGATCAGCCTTTTGTCTGATGTGGGTTTTGTGAATAGTTTTTCCCACTCTGTGAGCTGCAGTTTTGTCTTGTTGAATGTGTCCTTTGCCTTTTTCAATGCAGAATGGAAATGATATTACTTACAGATATTTATAAATAGATCAATATAATAAAATGTAGAGTTGAAAATCAAATCAATCACCTCTGGTAAAACAGCAATGTTTTCAAGAATGTTTGATAAAAATAATAATCTTAACAGAGAGAGTGAAAAGAACTGGATTTTTACACTCCTAAAATAAAAAATGAAAAGGTAGTGATCAAAACAGAATCACAAATCTATTTTGCTGGCATGATGGCTCAGTATTTGAATATTCTCTTTTTATAAAGGAGCAGAGTTCAGTGCTCTAATGGAGTTCTTAATTAGTATGAATAATAAAATCTCAGAGTCTGATATAGAAGAAAATAGTGAGAGATCGGAGAGAAGGAGCAAGGTATAGCCACACCTTATTTCTTTAGCATCTCAGCAGATAAGAGATCGAGTTCCTGATTCTTTATGCTTATATCCGGTTTCCACCTATCTATCTCATTTTCTGTATGTCTGTACAGACCTTCAAACATCTGTGGTTAGCTAGTGTCAAGCTCTATTCTCTGATCTTCAGACAGGCTTTGTTTATAGAAGCAAGATATCACCACACAATTCAAAGCACCTATTCTGGAAAGCTCAAAACTTCCTGTAATTTCAGATTCATGGTCAACGGCACACATGTATCCATACATATACTCTTGTCATGTACATTTACATTAGCAGAAATAAATCAGTCTTAAAATCATGTACTAACAAATTATAGAATATAGAATAAATATGCTTAAATGTAGAGCACATTTTATTTGATTAAGGTTTCTTTGACATAACTCCAGAAATCCAGCCTATGAAATATAACCAAAGGTGAATTCAATTTAAAAAATAAGTGTTTCAACTGTGAGGGCATTTTGAATAAAATGAATAGATTAGCAATAGACTTGGTGAGAATCTTTCTAAGTAATCTATTTGATAAGCTAGGAAATTGATTACAATACCAGTTATTATAGATTCTGAAGGAGATGTTGTGTAATTTCAAAGTTAGCCTAGTCAATTTAGTAGCATCCAGTCTTAAAACAAAAGCAAAATAAATAAAGCTATGAAGAAGATGTAATTCAGTGTAATGTTAGAGGCCTAGTACACACAAATGTTAAATGCCAATTTAACATGAATTCAATATCCATTAGAAGAGAAAAATAGAAAAGGAAGACAAAAGAATGGAGACAAAAAGTGAGAAATGTTAGTCTAGATGTTTAGACTTTGGATCTACAAACAGTTTTGGTGGTAAATCTATGAAAACAGTCTGAAAATTTCTCCAAAAGTTGAACAAAAATTTACATGAATACCAGCTATTGCTCCTTCAAATATAGCTCTAAGAGTTTAAATACAGATGCATGCAGTACATGATATATATGTGTGTATATTATATATAAATGTATTATGTATTATTTTACATCATGTTATAATGTATGTATAATATGAAAATTTTGAATATAATATAAACATCCACCAAATATTTAATGAAATAAAATATAGTCAATCATACAATTGACTGGTATTTGGCCAAAAATATTACAAATAATCTTAAAAATTCTATGCCAAGTGTTAACACTAGTCACCAAAAAATATGTACTGTAAAATTTCATTTATAGCGATATAGAATTGGCAAATACATAGAGGCAGAATGTAGACTATTATTTCATAATGGGTAGTCAAAATAAGAACTAGAATCCCTTTCAAATATAGATATATCTTCAGGAGTGACAGAAATTCTCTGGAAAAAAAAGAAGTATGAAACACTGAAAATACACTAAAATCTGCTGGATTGTGTACTTTTTAGTGATGATTCCTGTGCTTTCTGGGTTTTGTTAAATTGGTATAAGCTGCAGTTTTTCCAGAAGAGGAACCTCAAATGAGAGAATGCCCCCTCCCGAATTCCTGTTGGCATTTCTATAGAGCATTTTCTTGATTGGTAATTGATGTGGAAAGGAAAATCTCATAGTGTATGGTGCCATCTCTGTGCACAAGATCCAAGGTTATTAAAAAAAAAAAAACAGACTCAGAAAGTCAATAAGAAAACACAGTAAACACCATTCCTCTGTGGCTTCTGTTTCAGTTACTGCCTCCAGGTTCCTGTCTTGAATTTCTGTCCTGACTTCTCTCAGTGATGGATTATGACCTAATATCCATCCGTAAACCCTGTCCTCCCAACTGTTTTTATTCATAGTGCAATATCACAGTAATTGAAAGTCTAAGACAATTCCCCTGATTTACGGTTTTTAGCTAAAACAAAACAAAACAAAACAAAACAAAAAAACAGAAAACAAAAAGGAGCCTCAATGTACCAGAAACTACAAGTGACTAAAAAAGAAGAGGTTTCCTTTGAATCCCATGAAAGAGGAGAAGGAAAGAGCTTAGTATTTATTCTTTAGCTTGAGAGAAGTAGGGCTATCTTCCAAAGCATAAAAGCATTTATTTTACTGATAAAATCAACCAATAAAAAAAGAAAATTTACCCGTAATTGCTAACAAAATACTTGAGACAGTCCATGTTCTTCAGAATTTTAATACTAAATTCAGGCAGCCCACATCTATTAGATTACAGAATCCTTCAGACTTGTAGACTTCATTATTTCACATCTATGGCTCTTTGAAAAAGACAAGGAACACTTAGGACTAAATGTGAGTAGTAAGCATTTGGAAAAAGAAACTCTCATGAGAAGTATTTGTTAGATATTTTCAAACCTACTTCTTTTCTACTGTTATTTTACTTTTATCATCACATTTGAGAATCTAAAAGGGAAAATATGTGCTGAGAAAGAAAAAGGAAATATTTTGGTTTTCTTGAAAATGAAGGCTCTTCCAAATTTGATAAATATAAAGTAAAAAAATCACATTCAAAGTGAAAATTAATATGTCCAACTAAAATTGTAGGAGGATTTGCTGTATCTGTACCTGCCAGACTTCAATTCTCTTAAAGCTTGTGCTTTAAAACTACATATATTTATACAGTTGTATTTTTTAAACAAATGGCTACTAAAAAAGTTTAGGCTACTAATATGTTAGCCATAGACCATTGTATCATCAGCCTAGCAATTTCAAGGACATATACCTAATCTGTAATACAATCATTGCCTTTTTAGATAATAAACATAAACATAATAGAATTCAAAATGAAATCTCCCTGTGAGCTTTAAAGGAAAGGCTAAGAAATGAAATAAATGTTAGTATACATCTATCATAATTATTAAAAATTGTTAAAACAATAATGCGATAATAGTATTATTTTGACAGGTAAAACTGTATAAACATCGTATAATGCTAAAATTCAATGTGTATCTAGATTGCAATGGATTAAAAATATAAAAATCCTATTCATGTTCAAAATAAAAAAAAGATATGTGTATACAACTTCAGAGTTTTTGCTTAGTTGCCTTGCATAAAGTAGAACATTCAAAGAAGTTTAAGAAATTCATAAAATAAAAATTTACTCTTTGGGGTAGAATCTCACTATTTTCTTTTCTTTTATTCTTAGGTTGCTATTTCCTTAAGTTTGGTTCTTGTTGCTTTGCCTCCAGCTTTAATTTCTAAGCCCAATACCTACACACACACACAAACATTCAAAAATCACATAAATCTGAATGTGTGCATACTCTCTCTCTCTCTCTCTCTCTCTCTCTCTCTCTCTCTCTCTCTCACACACACACACACACACACACACACACACACACCACCTCCACACACACTGATGCAGGGGGGAATCCCTGTACGTATTCATAAAGGATTATCACACATAATTTTTTCATTCACTTCTATTTAACCCATCATTTTTCAATACTGATTTGGGAAATTTGAAATTCAAGCATAGTCACATGTTATAACATTTTCATATTTGCATTTCCATGGTCCATCCATTTATATGAAAATTTGGTGGTTTTAGTTTTCTTTATGAGTGAATGGTATTCATTTGTGTATATGTTCCCTATAGTTATTATCTAATCATCTGTTGAAGGAAATTTACATGTTTCTAATTCCTGGGTATAGTAAATAGAATAGCTATGAATATTTCTGAGGAAGTGAGTATAGAATGTAGAGTCCTTTGAATATATATATATATATATGTATATATATATATATTGTCTTATGGTAAATTTACTTTTAATTCTTTGGGGATTCTCCATACTGATTTTCAAAGTGGCTCCACCTATTTTCCACCTATTTGTATTTCTACCAAGAGGAACTCAAGCTTCCCTACTTCTCAACCTCACCAGTATTTGTTCACAACTGTTTGTTGAATAAAGGCAGTGTGAATGAATAAGTTGATGTAATTTACATGGCCATATTTGCTAAATGCGATGAGCATGTTAGGATAACACTTTGTCTGTTTTTTTAATTGAAAACAGATTTTTAAAGTACATTCTGATCACAGTGTCCCCTACTTCCTGTCTTCCCAGATCCTCCCATTCTCCATACTCATCCAAATCTATGTCTCCTTTCTCTCTAGAAAACAAATAAAAACAATCAATCTAACTAAGCATAGTAAAACAAAGCAAAAGAGAAAAACTAAAAATACATGAAAAATATATGCACATGCAGAGACAGACACATACATCCATACATGCACACACAAGTGATCTGCCAGAGGTATCTGATTGTCGGCGACGGCCGTTGGCCGGGAGACCACATAACACATCACGACGACACAGCACGATCCACACACTACACAAGCGGGACACAATCTTAGCTTCTGCGGCCTCGGTTCGATACACACACCGACACACATGGACACACACGGATACACTGGCACACTCACATGAACCCCCCAAAAAACAGAAAATTAGAAATGATAATAGATAAGCAAAATACAAGGTAAAAAGTGTTCAAACAGAGCATTATGCAAAGAAGTATCTCTGACAATAATAGTGAGTTTGTTTTGTGTTTGCAATCTATTTCTGGCCATGGGAGCACCCTGAAGTGTGATTTGTATACCTAGTGCTCCCTTGAAGAAAACTAATTTTCTTTTTCAAGCAGTTGTCAACTGTGAAGATAGCTTTGGGGTTAAGGTTGGGACTTTGTGCCCATGTTCCATCTCAGAGATATGACCCCATTTGACTTGAACCTGTGCAACTCCTAGACATGCTGCCACAGTTTCTGTGAGTTTATATGTGCACTATTATAATTGCATCTGAAAAGCAATGTTTCCCTGGTGTCTGCCATCCCCATTGCTTCTGGACTTTCCAACATGTTGAATGTAGTTTGTTGTACTATTTTACTCCTTGGCTCTTGATCTTTTGGGGACCTGCTACTGAACTCCCAAATAAAAATATGGAGACTTATTCTGTCTTATGAATGCCTAGTCTTATTGTGGCTCATTTCTAACCAGCTTTTCTTAACTTGAATTATCCTGTCTATCTTTTGCCTATGGACTTTTATCTTTCTCTATTCTATATACCTTTCTTTACTTCTTACTCCTTGGCTTGGGTAGATAGCCCCTGGTGGCCTCTTCTCCTTTTTTTTATTATTCTTGCTCCTTGTTTTCCTTTCCAAGATTTCTCCCCCATTTTATTCTCTCTGCCTGCAAGTCCCTCATATCCTATATCCTGTGTAGCTATTGGACATTCAGCTTTTTATTAGACCAACCAGGTGCTTTACACAGGCAAATTAACACAGCTTCAGAGTTACACAAATGCAGCATAAAATAATCCAACACATCATTGCAACAGTAAACAAGTATTCCACAGTATAAATGAATGTAACACAACTTCAACAAATATTTCACAACACTAGGAGTATCAAAACAATCCAGACTTCTTTTAATCGCTTCAGAGCCATGAAATATGCATGAGTAGGGGCTGTGTATTCTTCCTATGTGGTTAAAGAGATCCATTGCACCCATGTGTAAGGCAGGGGAGTCCCTGCATGGAAACTCTAGTTACTAAATATTTATCTTGAAATTTATTACTATTTTTAGTTATGTATATATGTGTATATATGAGTAAATTCATTGTGAGTGCAGATGCCCATGGAGGCCAGAGGACAATATTGGATACTTTGCAACTAGAGTTCCAGGCATTGTGAGCGATCCAACATGGATGCTGTTAACTTAACTGTGTCCTCAGGAAGAGAAACCAGTCTTCTTAACCCTTGAACTATCTTGAAAGTTCTAACATTCAAATATCAAAAAAGATGTTTTAAATACATATAATCAGCAAATAGTGGCTCATTATAAGACCTTTCCATGTAGTAAAAATAGAGTAGTTTTCTTATAATGGAAAATTAAGTTTATGTAGTCAAAGTAATAATGTTATATAAAGCTTAAAATGTTAAGAAACTGATAAAAATAAAACACAAAAATTTAGAGAACCACTCATATGTGAGAGCAAACCAGAAAAATAATAGACTGTCTAGTAAATACCCAAGGACACAGAGGTAGTAGTAAAAAGATAAAATCACCAGCTATTCAGTAATGAATGAAATCAAGCAAGAAGAATATGAATGAAAAGTATTTGTTAATGGCCTTAGACAGTGCTAAATAATTGTAACAACAAAGAATGGATAAAGTAGAAATGCTTTTGTCATTGATGACTTTGAAGAACTGAATTCCAGTACAATGGATGAAACAAAATATTGTGTTTAGACACCAACGAATTAAAGAAAAGGAAAAATATTATGGAGAAAGAGAGAATAGTAACTGGAATCATTAAAACAATTCAAATATATGAAAGATCTCTATAAACCCTGGTAAAATGCCAGTGAAAAAGGAAGACTTCAACATTCGATAAGGGGAGAGTAATTGATGGAGGAAAGAGAACAAAATTATGGACTTGACAGTCAGTTTAAATGTTAATGGAGAGTTCCTGTTTGTGTAGGAACAGCTGCTGACAGGAACTCAGGATATGTCAGCTTTAACTATCACCCCTAGGCAGATGAGTCCCAAATACTCTTTCTTCACTTGACCTCTTCCCTGAACTCTAGTTTGGTGGGTGGGCTTGTCACTCAAGCAAACATCACGAATGCAGCAACCATGATCCCACCCAACTCATTGTCCTATTATTAGTCTACAGACAGACATCTATTTCTGTCTGACAATTTGTCTCTGTTAGCTTCATGATACCACCACTTTTCTTTTTCCACTTCCTTTCCCAAAATACACTACTTAAGAGATTGACAGTGACATTGCATGTGATTTGAAATTTAGAACCTAGAAGAGGAGAAAATATGTCAGATGCATAAATAAACAAGTAGATTGATGGTGAGTGGATGGATAGATGAATGGTTAGATGACTGAAGTTATTCATCATGTAAAATCTGCCAACTATGATTCTAGTCCCTTTTCATAGTGACGATTAAGGAAGTGAAATTCCTTCCTTTATTTTATGATGAAACATAGACAAAGAAAATTTATTCTATGCCCACTTGCAGTAGGTCCTAAAGTATAAGCAAAAACTGATGAGAAGACAGAAAATGAACTATTGAAATGATAGCGAATAGTTGATCAGAAAATATTTCCAAGAATAGTGGACATATGGTCAGAATATAAATGAAAGAAATAACACAAAATTATGAAGATATTTGGAGGAAACAATTTCCAAGTATAAGAAAGAACAATCGAATAGGTAATACCTAAAATTGAATAGGTATTACATAAAACATGTACTTAGCCTGCTTATAGAACAGTTGAAAAATGAGACAGTGAAGAGCAAGATCATGGGGGATTTTCTGAGTAAGGTAATAGATTTAGCAAATAAATATGGAGAATGCTTAACTGAATTTTAATTTTAATAATCAGCAAATCTCAATACAAGTAAATTTCAGGTATTTTGAAATTATGTTTATTTAATTTTCTCTTTTCCATTCTTCCTTCTAATCCCTCTTGGATACAAAATTTTCTACTGTCTTCAACCAATGTAATCTGTCTTTTCTTTAATTCTTTCATATAAAAAATATATAATTTGCTTATAGAGGTCATATGCTTTTGAAATATTTGTTGTTCAATCTTTCTTTCTACTTGATTTTTCACATTTATCTGAAAACCATATCATAGTGACAAGGTTGGTTTTTATGTTAAGTGAAAAGGAAGTACTAGGGTGTTTTGAACAATGAAATACTATAATTTGTTGTATGGAATATAGATCACAAACTAGCAAGGTTAAATTCAGAGGGTTTTGATTGAGGGAAAATGTTGCAGTTAGTCCAAGAGATACCTGGTGGCTTGTCAGACTGGTAGATGGAAGTAAATGGAAAGCACTAGGGAAGAACCTTACTGTAGTAGAGGGTGGCAGATTATATTTGTAATTTAAAAGAAAGGAATCAAAACTGATTCTAAGGTTTCTTGATTAAATAAATGTGAAACAGATAATATAATTCTTGAAAGCATAGGGTAAATATTGGGCCATAAGATCATAAATTTGTTCTAAATCCAGCCAAATTGACAACAAAGCCAGGATAATATTAAGTACTGGGCACTTCTGTGAGAGATTTTTCTTTATCAGACTATTTGAAAATGGAATCCCCACTCTAAACCTTCCAGTGGCATCCAGGACGCAAGTAGATGGGAAAAAAGGTTTCTTTGCTTTTACCTGCTCTCTTTTATCTCCTTGGGTATTTAATCTACCCAGTTGCTGCCCTTGGTACTGTTGCTGCATTCCTTCAGTCATGTTCATTTCAAGCTTCTTCCAGCTTTTAGTGTGAACACAAGACCACCAAGTGGCTCTTTGTGAATCTGTGCAGCTTTCAATGCCACTTGGGAAAGCTGAGGCACCCAGATTCCTGGACTCTGCAACTACATGGCTTTTGATCTATTTAGTGTCAGACAGCCAGTTGTACTATCTAGACCATGTCATCTAAGCCAGCCTAATGAATCATTTTTAATGTATTTTCATTCAGTCACTTCTATTTCTCTAGAGAACCTGGATTAATACAAAGACTAAGCTGCATAATATTTAAGTATACTTTCTATACTATAACTTCTGCTCATTATTTTTTATTTTATTTTTAGATTATAATTACATTTTCCCTTCTCTTTCCTTCCTCCAAACTCTCCAATATACCTCCTAGTCTCCCTCAAACTTACAGACTCATAGCCATTTTTCTCTAATTGTTAATGCATTCATATATATATATATTATATATATAATATATTGTGTGTGTGTGTGTGTGTGTGTGTGTGTGAATATGCATTCACATTATATATATATAATATATATATATATATTATATGAATGTAAATAATCTGCTAAGTCTGTTTAATGCTATATGCACATATGTTTTCAGGAATGACCATTTGGTACTGGAAAACCAATTTGTGTTCTCTTCACTGGGGAAGACCTCCTCTCCTGCTTCCAGCTTTACTCAGTTGTCTGCACTTCTTTGTGCAGGGTTGATGCCTACTAGCTTTGACCAGCATAGCATTACTCTAATGGTTCAGTTGTGGCACACATACCTGTTGGTAGCCAACAGCTTTGTAATTATCCTTAAGACTAAATAAACAGGAGGGAAATTATGCCTGAAATGAAAACCTAGATAACTTCTCAGTGCTACTAGATTCTCCTCCAACAACTAATTATGAACACAGCATAATTAAACAATGGTTTTAATCGTTGCTCCTTATACCAGAAGAAAAGTGTAGCATTCATCTCTCATCAAGAAACCTTCTCTTTGCAGTAAGGTCAGTGTTTAATGATATTTTATTAAACAGAGTGTTGTAACCTTCAGTTAATCTGACTTTCATATATAATTATTGTTTCCTCTAAAATTTGTAGTCACTTTTAGTACCTCCTTGGAAGCCACTAAGCTACTTCCTGTTAGTAGTACTTACACATTTCAGAACAATCTAATCCATGTAAATGAAATTATATAACATGCAGTTGTTTAAACTACCACATTTTACTTTGCATTGTGCTTTGGGATATTCTTTTTTTTAATAGAAGTTTTCAGTGTTTCATTCATTTATTGCTCTGTAGAAATACTTTTTTTTGGATCTATCACTGCTAAGAGCACTTTCAGTTTGGGAAAGATATAAGTAACAATGTCCTTAAGCATTTAAATATATGTGTTGTGCATGAATGTATCTTTCATTTCTCATAAACATATTGCTTAGAAGAAAGATATTAAATTTATGTCAAGATTTTGATATTTAGTAAATATTCAAATAGAGATGCTAAGTAGATAGATATATATTATATAGGTCTATTATGCACAAAATAAATAAAAATTTAATTTAGTATTTCAGGGATAACTTTGTCATTAAAATAGATTAAGTTTAATTATTTAACATATTTATAAAAAGGAAGAGCTCTGAGGACTAATTTGTTAGATCTAAGAATTTATAGACTAAATAAAATAAAGCAAATACAAAAAAGGTCAAAGTAGACACTCTGTCCTGTGTATTGTATCTCCTTCACTAATCCCTGAACTCATCCAGAGACACTGGTAACATGTTAACAACCTCTTAATTCTTTCAGTTTAATGCTTTAGGGTTTTTCTACAAAGTAGTGAATCCCCCTAAACCCTTGTGGTGTTGTACAGATCTCCTGACTCCACAGGCAATTGTCCATAATGAGAAGATGGGACTCACTCTTACAAATGCCCTTTAGGAAGATTATTCTGAGATTGGCTTGACATGTAATCCTTATTAGCCATTTTGCTAAAATCACATTCAAAACAATAAAAAATAAATACAGGAAAAGTAAAGAGGAGAAGAGGAAACACGTGGGGTTGGTGTTGATCTCTTTCTAGGAATTTTTCTTCAAGTAAATAAGTATAATGCTTAAAACACAAGAAAAGATTGACCAAAGCTTAGTGGGAAGATTTATTTGTAAAGACTAAAGACAAATGCACTGTGTGTCTGTAATGTAGAGAAATACTGAAGATATAAGAGATAAGGTACACTGATGAAGAAATAATGAAGTGACAAATTTAAATGCATGCGGGGTGGTCAAAGTACAAGATTTTAATTGTGACTATAATTTTATTTTATCAGTGTAATGTTGGAATACAAATATTGTAGACCCAGATATACATATTGAATGTGAATATATTGGTATGTTTTGTAGTAAAGGATATGATAGCCTCTGATGATCCCCCTATGGAAGGCTTCACCCTCCCTGGGGAGAAGAAAGGATGTGATGGGTAGGGGGCATGGAAGGAAGGAGAGGAGGGAGAAGGGAACTGGGATTGACATTTAAAACAATCTTGTTTCTTATTAAATTTAAATAAAAAAAATCTGAAAAAATGTGCTTGATTCTTAACATAGCCAGTAAATTTGCCCTTGGCATCCAGATAATGGATATTTCACTATGCAATTAATGCTATTCACATTGAATTATGCAATTTAAAAATAACTCACCCCATTTTAGCAGGCACAAATGACGTATTTTTTCATGATACTAATTCAACAGGTACAGGGTGGGTCTGCAATATCTTGGGTATGCATGGGAGAGGCACTTTTGATTCAAACTAACGATTGAATGATGTAGAAGATTTGGTGCATATCCTTATCTAGGCATCAAGACCAAGGTCAGGAAGCATTTATACATTAAAACAAACAGCCTAAGGACAGTTTTAATAAGTTTTAGTAAATTAAATATAAATTGAGATAAAATGCAACTTGATTTTAAGTTTATATTTATTTGCCACCTTTATTTTTTAATTTCATTTTACATTCAAACCATAGTTCTACCTCCTACATCTCCTTCCACTCTCCACCTACCCCCACAACTGCATCTTCCCATATTTCCCCCAGTCACCTTCCCCTCAGCCTACCCCCAAGTCCACTGCTCCTCACTGGTAATGTAGTCTGGCACAATAGGTTGGGACAGGGCCAACCCCATCTTGCATGCATTCTGAGATGAATGGTATCCCACCAGAGGGGGTAGGCTCCAACAAGCTAGGTCATGTACTAGGTTCATTTCATGGTCCTATTGCCAGTGGCCTCTCAGTTATTTCATGCTTTACAACTATCTCCCACATATGGAGGGCCTAATTCAATACCCTAGAGTCTTCAAGTTGTAGGTCTACAGTTCATGGATTTCTGCAAGTTTGATTCTGCTGTCTCTGAAGATTTCTCCATCATGGTATTAACATTCCTTGCTCATATATTCCCTCCTCTCTCCCTTTGACTGGATTCCCAGAAGTTGGCCTGATTATTTTTTGTGGATTTTTGCATCTGGTTCTTTCCAATACTAGCTGAGGTCTCTATGATGATAGTTAGGGTATTCCTCAATCTGGTTACAGGGGTAGAACAGTTCAGGCATAGTTTCCACTATTACTAGGAGTCTTAGCTGGGGTGTTCCTTGTGGATTCTTGGGTGTTACCCTAGCACCAGGTTTCTCCCTAAGCCCACAGTGGCTCTCTCTATTAAGATATCTCTTTCATTGTTCTTCCACCGCATACCTTTCTGCCTCGATAATCTCGGTCCATCCTGTTAAGCCCCTCATTACCACACCCAAGCCCCAGGTTACCCTATGGACATCATCCAATTTCCCTTCTCAGGGTGACCCATGTGTCCCTCTGAGGGTCCTCCTTGTTACTTATCTTCTCTGGAGCTGTTAGTTTTAGTCTTGTAATCCTTTGCTTGATATCTAATATCCACTTATGAGTGAATATATACCATGTTTGTCTTTCTGAGTCTGGTTTACCTCACTCAGCATGTTTTTGTCTAGATCCATATATTTGCCTGAAAATTTCATGAGGTCAAAATTTTTTTTGTAAACAGCAGACTAGTAATCCATTACACCTTCTTCAGTTAAGGGGCCTCTTGGTTGATTCCAGGTTTTGGCTATTATGAATAATCACTATGAACATTATTGAGAAAGTGGCCTTGTGATATGATTGAGCATCCTTTGGGTAGATTGATTCCTAATTTTCTTTAAAAGCACCATACTGATTTCCATAAAGCCTGTGTAAGTTTCCACTTCCACCAGCACTGGAGGAGTGTTCCCCTGACTCTACAACCTTTCCAGCATAATCTGTCCTCATTATTTTTGATTTTAGCCATTCTGACAGGTGTAAAATAGTATCTCAGAGTTGTGTTGATTTGCATTTCCCTGATGATTAAGGATGTTGAGCATTTCCTTAAATGTCTTTTGACCACTGAGGTTCTTCCATTGAGAATTCTCTGCACTGTATTTTTCAATTGGGTTATATTGTATTTTGATGTCTAATTTCTTGAGTTCTTCATACATTTTGGAGATCAGCCCTCTGTCAGACATAGGTTGGTGAAGGTCTTTTCCCATTATGTAGGCAGTTGTTATGTCTGATTTATAGTGTCCTTTGTCTTACAGAAACTTTTTAGTTAAAAGAAGTCCCATTTCAGTTACAGGAAGTTCCTCTCAGAGTCTGTAGCCTGCTATGAGACATGGAAACTGGAAAGAAAACATCATGGAGAAAGAGTTTAGATGAAAGAGCTAAGAGTTGGGACCTCTGTTTTTCTTTTACTCTAAGATGTCTTTGAAAATCCAGTTGCAGAGAAGGAACGATGAGCAAAGGGGTCAAGACCACGCTAGTGAAACCCACAGAAACAGCTGACCTAAAAATAGGGAGCTCCTAGTCTCCAGACTGATCACTGGGAAACAAGCATAGAACTGATCCGATCCCATAAATGTAGGTGCCTTTAAGGAGGCCTCAGAAATATATGGGGCCTCTTGTAGTAGATCACCACTTATCCCTAGCATAGGAATGGAATTTGGGATCCCATTTCACATACAGGGATACTCCCTCAGCTTAGATACATGGGGGAGGGCCTAGGCCCTACCCCAAAGGCTATGACAGAATCTAAAGACCCCCATCGAAGGCCTCACTCTCTCTGGGGCGCAGAAATGGTATTGGATAGATACGGTGTTAGTGGGGGGCAGGGGAGGAGGGAAGGGAGAGGGAAAAAAAAGAAAAGTGATTTCACTAATTTCAAAAGGAAAAATAACTCGCTTATGAAAACAAAACACTGTTTATTTTAATTTCTAAGCATACACAACTGAAACGCCATGAAAAAAAAAACAATGAATATCATTGCACCTACTGTCATTTTGCAAATCCCCATAAAGTGAGCAAAGTGCTCATAGGACTGCCAGATAGCTTTGAGGAGGATATATGTGGAAAAGGGAGCAGGATGTACATAGACATTAATTGACGAAATCTATAGAATAGAAGGAAAATTATAATACAAAAATCTAATAGCTTATAGTTTCTTTCTGAAATGTTGACAATAATGTTTAAATTATGGCATTAAAATTATAAAAATGCAAATTGAATTTGTTCACATATTTCTGTGAAAGTTCTATGGAGGAAGCATCATTTTGTTAGCATTTTAACCTTTTTTTTTTTTTTTTTTTTTTTTTTTTTTCCCGAGACAGGATTTCTCTGTTGCTTTGGAGGCTGTCCTCTTGTAGACCAGGCTGGTCTCGAGCTCACAGAGATCTGCCATCCGCCTGCCTCTGCCTCCCGAGTGCTGGTTTTTCTTTTTTCTTTTCTTTTCTTTTTTTTTTTTTTTTTGGTACTTTTTGACCAAGAGCTCCAGTCCTGTTGTGTAACCCTGTCTGGCTTAGAACTCACTTCACATTCCAGGCTGTTTAGAGCTTGTTTTAATTCTCTTGCTTCAGTCTCCTGAGTAAGTCCTTTATATGTGTGCACCACTATGCCTGAAAATGAAACTTGTCTTTTCATTTATATTTTGAGATTTTGTAGATGAGTATAGTGTTCATAACATTCTCTCCTTTCCTTTCCTTCCCATAGTTCTCTGCCCAATATCGTTACTCATTATTCTTTAACTATAGTAATTGCATGTAGGTATATGAGTACAAACAAATTAAAATAATACACTGAGTTATTTAGTATTGCTCATATGTTTAAAGCTTACCTCTGGGTATTGGAGAACCTATGAAGGCGCTCATCCCGCACAAGCCTGATTTTCCTTCTACCAGCAGCCATCAGTTGCTTGTCGTTCTTCTGCTGGTTATGAACTGTTAGAACTCCCTTAACTGTGTGGTCATTTGATGTGATTTATCAGGTTTTATTTAGGAAAGCAAATTGTTGAAAGTTTCTTGTCACATATACAATGGAATATTTCACAGCAGATACCTTGTAACACTTCTTGACACTTAAAGTCTTCTATCCCCTTTCCTAAAATGTTATCTAAACTTTATGTGCAGGGCTTGCTGGAGATTGTATCATAGGTGGTGGCCCTCCTACACTCAGTTGTTCTCTGATTTTTGAGAAAGTGTGGCTTTCAGAACTAAGGGAGCTTTTTTGATGCTGGATGAGAACAACACTTGTTTGTGGGAATAACAAAAACATGTAAAACAGTATTATGTTTATAAATTAACTCAAACTATAGCCCGGGCTAACAGATCATTTCTTTTATATCAGAAGATTAAAAATAGACTTCAATTTATTTGCTTTATTATTTGTTTTTTATTTGAAAACCTCAATAATGTATTTTAATCATATTATTCCCCTTTCCCCAGCTCTTCCCCACATCCTTATCCACACGTTTCCTGTTCTCTTCCCTAAAAAAATCCCAAACACCACACAACAAATATCAACAGGAACAAAACATCAAGGAGGAAACATAAGATAAAAGTACACTTAAAAAAAGTGGAGTCTGTTCTGTGTTGGCCAACTATTTGGATATGTATCTGCCTTGGAGTGTGGTTGATAAACCCCCATGACATGTCGCTGATTAAGCTTAATTTTCCTTTCCCAGCAGGTATCAGTTATAAATAGTTTCTTGTTTAGGGGAAGGACTTTGTGTCTACTTCAGCTTAAATATTCATATCTAAATCCTTACTGCAAGTATCCATATATAAGATAAATCATACAATAGTTGTCTTTTGGGGTGTTTGTTATTTCACTTAGGATGATTGTTTTAGCTGCATCCATTTACCTGAAATTTTCCTAATTTCAATTTTCTTAACAGTTGAATAATATTCCATTGTGTAAATGGACCACATTTGCAATATACACACATTATTTGATAAAAATTTGTTTCTAATTTCTGGATATTGTGACTAGAGCAGCAAGATATGAAATAGAGTAGTTCGATATAGAATCCTTTTTGTATATTCCCAAGAGTAATGTAACTTGATTGAGTTTAATATCTATTCTCAGCTTTTTGAGGAATCACTACAATTATTTCCACAGGTGTTTTACTAAATTATATTCCCACCAGTGACAAATAAATATTCTTCTTTCCCTGCATCCTCATCAGCATGGCTGCCATTTGTTTCATGGATCTTGACCATTCTGAACTGAAATAAATTCTCAGAGTAATAATTTGCATTTCCTTGATGGCTAAGGATGTTGTACATTTTTATGAGTGTACTTGGATGCTTGCATTTCATCATTTGCAAACAATTTTACTAATTCTATACACCATTTTTAATTGGGTTATTTGTTTTATTGACATTTGTGTGTTATTTTAGTTCTTTATGCATTCTAGATCCAAACCCATTCATTGTTTCTTTTCTTTACATGCATTTGCCCATTTTCTGTCTAAAAATTATCACTTAAATAGTTATTTTTGACAAAAATAGAGATGTAGATTTTTAGTAGTAGTACTATTTTATCTCATATGTATAAAATTAGAATATATCTTTGAAAATATGCTCCAAGTAATGAATGTTTAGTAGTCTCATAGGCCTAAACTGACCTAATGCTACTGGATTTCATATTAGACCAACTTCATAAAGTTAAATATTGTGTTTCACACAACTTTTGTATGCCATAAGTTCCACTGTGCATCAGAGATCACTAAGAGACATGTTTTGTTTAAAATCATTGCAATCTGTGTCTTATCGTATTTTAGGTATTCAAGGTAGAATCAAATCTTTTGTGATGATGTGCAAATTTGCATTCAATTTTTAGCAGTATGACTCTTCCAAATGGTATGATAGTTTAGTGGCTTAAAGTGCAGTGTAGAGCATCTCACAGCAAAAGCTAAAAGTCAAACATTAGGATTTCATTTCCTTTTAGGTTTTTCTGTGTGTTTTCTGTCCAAGATGACTCTGGCTTAAATTTAACTTATCCATTTAAATGCAGAAATTTGGAAATTTTCAGATGCTGGCTTCATTTAACAAGGCTTCTCTAGCCCTTTGGTACATAGTTTATAATTAATGCCAGAGATCACTAGATACCCCAATCCCAGGGCCAGCAGATGGTCATTATGACAGAAGCTATGGATTTTTTGCATTAAAACCACACATTTATTGATAATATATAATAACTAACATCTTGTTAAGTTTTGACATAAATATACCTTTGTGGTCCCATCACAAAATCAAAATCATGCACATGTTTTCAGTATTTATATTAAATTGATCACACCATATGTAGATTTTTATTTTTTGTTTTTTGCTAGATTCTTTCCTTCAATAGGGACCTTCAAATTTTCAACCAAATTGTTATGAATTCATTCTTTTTTATTGCCAAGCAATATTCCATTACTTCTTATGCCAGTCACATGCCACTGAGCACTTGAGCTGTTTCTTGTTTGAGGTTGTGACAGTTAAAGCTGACACAGACTTGTGAATGAGTCTCTATAGATTGGTTCTATTAAGAACACAGAGTGGGGACATCCTGTAATTATACATTTAACTTTTAAAGAAATTGCCAACTCCACCAGAGCAGTTGTAACATCTTGTATTTCCACTGGAAAATGATGAGTCACTCCAGATTCCAACCAACCATTGACACTGCAGGTTTTCTGTTCAGATACTTTAAACATGTATGTAGAGGTGCTGATGGAATTTGAGTTACATTTTCAAACTTTAACTTGTATGTAGAGGTGCTGCTGGATTCAAGTTTGCATTTCCCTGATGTTGAGTGACACTGAGCATGTTCCAGGTGCTCATGGCTTCTGTGGGAAAGAGTTTGTTCAAATAGTTGAAAGCAGCTATGTTTTAAGTACAAGATGTTTTGTGATATTTATGTTGATGTGTCAGTGTTTCACTTTAATATATATCGAAGGAGATTCCAGTTTACCCCAAGTAGACCTTGTTATAGACTTCTCCGGGTACAAGGGTGGGGAAAAGCATGCAAGAAGATTTTATTTAATTTTTCTTATTTAAAGTTTATACCTCAATTCTCTTTTTTTTGGTCATGATAAACTACTGTATCTTATTATAAGTATTCTTGCTCATCCATGTACATCGCTATTCTATTCACAATTACCAGAAATTAGAAACAGTCTACATATTGATCAAGTGATAAATGGATAGTGAAGATATAGTACACATACACAATAAAATATTATTCAGCTAATAAGAAGAATGAAATTTGCATAAAAATGTATGAAGATAGAAACAATCATCCCGAGGGAGGTAACCCAATTCCAGAAAGACAAAGACTGCATTTTTTTTCTTACATGTGGATATTAGCTTTTAAGTTTTAGATGTGTGTGTTTCATTGAGATTGTCCACAGAGATTAGGCAGCTAGTAAAGGACCAGAAGTATAAGAAATCTTCCAAATGGAATATAATATAGTGCTATAAAGGAGAAAGGGCAACAATGTTAGAATAGGAGAATTAAATGAGAAGGGGAAAGGGTGAGCAAGGAAGAGAAGGGGATTGGAAGACAAAATTAACATTAATGGCCTTTCAGAAGCCATACAGAAACTTACCGCTGTAGAAGCTTCCATATACAGTATTAAATGGAGTTAATACATAAGAGCGAAACAATGTCCCAACTAGCCATCAAATGCTACCAAATAAATCCTCCAGTATTTGAAATGTATTATGTATTTCTGAGCCATTGACTGAAAGGGTGCCATAGACAAGCTCCACTGAACATTACAAGCTATTGCTAGTGCTACTGATTACCCTCCCCAAACTGATTGTAAGACCCTATTGCTGAAGTCATTAAAAAGGGAGGAATCAAGCTTCTGCTCAGCTAGAAGTTTCACCCCTACATACAAGTGTTCATAATGCTGGGAGGTACTATATGTATTATTGGATGGGAAAAGTAAGTGTCAATCTTACCCTACAATGAAGCACTGTGAGATACAATACACACTTTTGCAACACTGGTACAAGTGTTATGAGAGTAACTTGCCACCTTTTGATATGGAACCCACCCTGACACTGTTACTGAAGTCCTTAGACTTGATAGCTCATTTTCTCTATAGAACAAAAAAGCTATTAAAATTATTACACTAAATGAACATACAAATACTATAAATATTGATGACATATTGTCCCGACCTGCAGGACATCAACCTGGGTCAAGAGAGTCAGGGATAGGGAATGGGGACAAGAGATGCAGAAAGAACGACCACAAGACAGGATTCTGACCAAGCGGCAAACTTTACTTTTCTCAGACTAGCTGATATGGGGAGGGGCAGAATGGGTTGTTTGCACACCAGGTGTTGGTATTGGCAGGATATTAGGAAGCCACAAAGAGGATGTTTGGCAGGGTAAAGAGTTCATGAGTAAGAGGTCCAGGAAGGGGTTGCCTAGGTGACTGAGCCTGTGGGTGGAGGACTGGGTTAAGTTGTTTCTTTTCTTGAGCTGAGGTTCTAAGGAGCTGCTATGTAAAGGTTAACTATGTGGCCTGCCATGCATGGCCTAGGATCTCATGCCAAGCCTGAAATTTGACTCCCAACATATCCCCCCTTCCTTGTATAAAAAGAAGTGGCCAAATTTTTCAGCAGAGGGTGATAAAGGCCTGGCCCCCAATTGGAGAATCTATGTGGATTTTATAAAGGACATTTTTTTCTGACCTCAGGGATGGCTTCTTGGAGCCATCTGAAAGTCAGGACTGTCCGGATGCCTTTTCTAGGGCTGGGGAAGCTTTAGGACATCGACCCCATTGCACACAGGCATATTCCTCAGAATATGAGGTCTCCTTGCAGTACCATCCAGGTCTGCACCTCTGAAGCTGGCCGTGGGAAAGTGGGTTAGTATTGGACCAGGACAGGCTTAGTGGAAGAGTCCACTTGTTGCTTGACAAAGGCCACAAGTCAATTAAAGACTCAATGACCAAAGGAGATTAGCAAGAGGAGCCCTATCAAAGGTCCAAGTAGGGAAGGAAGGAGGGTGGTTAACCATAGGGAAGTACTAAGAATGGATAGAAGGAAGCAAAAAGGAGTAACAGGAGGTTATTTTCCCATACGAGGGAAGCCAGCCAAGCCAATTGTTGAGTTGGTATCATCGAGGTCATTTTCAGGGGGGGGACATGTAGAATGGGTTGATTGGGACATTGGACAGCACTGTCAGACATAGGACTGTCAGCATGTGTTCAGACATACAGCTATCTTCTCCTGACATTGAGGTTACATCACAGCATAACGATATTGAAAACACTGTACTTGCTGTAGAACCAGAAACTGTAACTGCAGCAGCAGAAATAATTACTGAAGTGGAAATTCCAGCACTTAATAAATGTCCCAGAAAGTACCCCCAAAACAAAGAAGCATTTGGTCAATGATGGTTAAGTGAGAAGAATGAGAAGACAGGACAGCTTTCAGAAAGGCCTCTGAACATAACTACAGATCCAGAGGTGTTAGCTACACAGCTCAATTCTTTGCCAGGTCTCACAGTCCCCATAAATACTCTATTCCTGGGCATATTAGGTTTACATCACCATTCCTTTTGGAAAAAGAGAAGAAAAGAAACTACTGAAAACATTTCTGGCTCATGCAAAAAGCAAAAGTGGAAACGCCAAGATTGGAGATTTGGACCAGGATTTTTTCAGGACCGAAAGTCTCATAATAGGAGTCCCTCCTGACATCCACATCTCCTTCCCCTCCTGCATTGCAGAGCCAGATTAGTATCATTGTCAACCTTAACCTCCCTAATTCCATGACCTCACTTGCAACTTCCCAGCATTCCCCAGGAATTGACAAGGAGAATGTTGAACACTCCACCACCATTGGCCACTGTAAGAGTGCACAAACTCGCCATGGATTCACAAGCCAGGTGCAGAAACAAAGAAGCACTGGCATTTTCAAATATAATAGCATTAAAAAGATTGTGTGAAGCTTTCTTTTACTTTTTAAACCAACCTGACGTGGGCTTCTCACTAGTGACCCTTCCCTAACCTGACCCCATTCCACACTGTAATGCTGCAATTCATGTCTTATGAACTCATCTGTTCTGCCATGCTGTCAGATGATCAACTCTTACAGGCAGTTGCCAACTCTATCCCATTTCTTTTCATTAATGGTTCCTTCCTGGGGGAATCATGGACAAAGATCCCCAATAAAGAGGAAGAACTTTTTTGTTTGATTCTTTCTAACCTGAGTTTCTTGAGCCTTGAGGGATTCTTTGATCCCAGAAAGATATAAATCTTCCTTGCTAATTTTATCAATTGTATTTTCTTAACACAAGTTCCCTGCATCTTGAGGGATTCTGTGATTCCAGAAAGAAATATCTTCCTTGCTAAATGCTTGTCCCATTACTCAACTTTTCCACATAAGTGGTGCTCATGAACCGAAAGTTTCAAGCGCTGGGCAGGCTGCTGGGTCTTCCTCCAACTGAGGCTCATAATCGAACTTGTCATGGACGCCTCACTGCATGGACAGGCCTGTCGATCTAATGAGTTAAGTTGTTTCTTTTCTTGAGCTGAGGTTCTAAGGAGCTGCTAGGTAAAGGTCAACTATGTGGCCTGCCAAGCATGGCCTAGGATTTCATGCCAAGCCCTGAGATTTGGCTCCCAACAATATATTGTTATAGATCAGTGAGTACATTGCTAAAGCCTTATTGGACAAGGTTCTTCCAGTAGATTATAATTAACAGAGAGAAACACAATCAGAAAACTTTCAGGGAACTAAAGAGTTGGCATCATTCAGCCATTAATTGTAATATGTCTGTAGTCACACTCTTCCCACCTTCATTACTCAGGAAACATGTATACACTTTCTCATAAACAGTTCTAGTTCTAGAAAGCCCAGAGAAGACACAAGCCCATCTTCTAGATATACCCCAAATATATTCACATGGTAAGAAAACTAACCAATTTAGCTATCTGGGTAAAACTTAAACTTTTATTTAAAAATCGAGAGCTATTCTTAATTGAGGAGGCTGGCATCAGATAGTTTGGAGGGTAAGAGTATTCTGAAGTGCTAAGGAAGTGTGGAACAAAGTCATATACAAAGTAAATGAGCTTAAAGTAGAATAAGGAAAGAAACAGTAGGCACAAATGTTGCATGAAAAGAACAATTTGGAAACAAGTTTTGTAATTTTTCAATCTTCAGCTATAAATGGTTTTCTTGGACAAGTTGCAACAATTAAATAGGGGGATTCATATAAAATACCTTACTTTGTATTTGACACAGTAAAACTTTAATAATCATGAACCTAGACTAAAGGGGACCTAGACTAAAATAGAATTTTAATTCTCTATTTTCAGAAGGAATGTGACTTTATCTCTACATGGATAACCTGCATATCCAAATCAGAAATAACTGTGATTTATTTCACTTGGCTACCAAACGAGGTCCTCCAGCTGACCTCTGTCTCTGTCAATGTCTTCATCTTTCAGTGTTATCCAGGTTTAAATATTCAAACTTCTATTTGATTCTTTCTACCTCAACCATGCATTCATTCACTTGTCTCAAGTATGTAGTTTCTAAATGCTCCGTGTCACTCATATCCATCCCCATTAACAGAGACCAGGTCCCTGTTTCTTTGCTCCCAAACTGTTGAAGCAGTCATTTCTGCTCTTTAACCTTTTTCTTTCCTCCTCCATAATAATGCATCCTCCAGAATCCTTCCTGTTGAAATTTATCTCTTTTACGTTAACTCATCTTTTCCACCTGTCACTTTTACTCAAAATCCTAATTCTGTCATCTACAACTTATTATCACTACACTCTCACTGCAATCCCTACATTTGCTTCTGTATCATGTTTTAGGATTTCTGAATCTGGCCAAAGTTGTAGAGAGAGAGAGAGAGAGAATGAGAAAACAAAACTTGACCAATTTAGAAACTTATGGCATGTTCAAGTAATAAAAGAAAGGAAGGAAGAGGAGTGCATTTCTTCTCAGTTGTACTACACTGTCTTAAGTATCTATAAGTGCATCAGGCTTCAAGTGATAACAATGCACTATAAGTGAAAGATTTACAAAATATTCCTTTTGCCTTTTGAAAGCAATGGAGTTATTTTGCTTGCTCATCATTTTAAGCCAAATTGTAAAATTAATTAAATAGTTTGTCTTCAGAACAACAGTTATATTATACATGACTTACAAGATATCCTTTCTATTAAATGAGTTTTCCTTATAAGATCATGTGGCAATCTACTTTTACATAATTTCAGAAGGAAAGCTGCATATGCAAAAATTTGGTTCACAAATATAATCATAGTCACTTATTATTTCACGACATTCATCAAACTTTGTCATAATGTGATTATCTTGTTTAATACTAAAGTTATTCAATAATACTTACCTGTAGCTCTGCTCTGCTCAGAGACAGCTGAGGCCTGGTGACTGAGCACTGCTGATCCCTTCCTGGTGGGATCCAGCCCACCCAGAGACTGCCAAGGCCCTGGTAGCAGTCCCCCCTCAATTCACTGGAAGAAGAAAAATATCAGAGTACTGGACCTGTTTGCACACATTGGAAGGGAATTTTGGTCCCATAACCAGCAGGAGAGGAAGAAACTCCTTCTACACCCACCAGAAGAAGGAATGGGAAGAAGACAATATAAAAACACATTCAACAACAGAAAAAACAGTATGACACCACTAGTGTCTAGGGACTCTCTACCAGCAAGACCTGAACATCCCAACACAGATGAAGCTGAAGAGAATGACCTTAAAAACAACTTCATGAAGATGATAGAGGCCTTCAAAGAGGATATAAGAAAATTCCTTAAAGAAATAGAAGAAGAAACAAACCAAAAAGTACAAGAAATCAATAAATATCTTAAGGAAACAGTTCAAGACCTGAAAACTGAAATAGAGACAATAAAGAAAACACAAACTGTGGGAATTCTGGAAATAAAAAAGCTGAATAAATGATCAGGAACTACAGATGCAAGCATAACCAGCAGAATACAAGAGATGCAAGAGAGAATCTCAGGCATTGATACACGAGGAGAAATAGATTTATCAACCAAAGAAAATCTTAAGTCCAACAAATCCCTAACAGAAAATATCCAGGAAATAGGGGGACCCTGTGAAAAGATCAAACCTAAGAAAAATAGGTATATAAGAAGGTGAAGAACTCAAAGCTACAGAAAACATGTTCAATAAAATCATAGAAGAAAATTTTCCCAACACAAAGAAAGAAACCATCCTGGGTGAGGTAACCCAGGCACAAAAAGACAAAAATAGTATGTACTCAGTCATATATGGATTTTAGAGCTATAACAAAGGATTACTAGCATAGTACATTATTCATCATGGTTTTTGATGCCTACATAGCTTCTTTGGAGATTATAATTATAATATACTTATATAATTTCTGCCTTCCTTTTCCTTCCTCCAAACCTTACCATATATAACTCCTTACTCTTTTTCAAACTCATAACCATATTTCTTTAATTGTATTATATGCACTATTTTAAAACATTATTTTAAAATTTGAACAGAATGCTGGGTGATAGTGGCACATGCTTTTAATCTCAGTGCTTGAGAGGCAGAGGCAGGTAGCTACCTATGAGGTCGAGGACAGCCTGGTCTACAAAATGAGTTTGAGGATAGTCAAGGCTACACAGATAAACTCTGTCTCCAAAATCTAAAAGAAGCAAAAAAAAAAAAAAAGAATATGACAACCATTAGCATATAGTTTGCAAAAGCCACAAACAATGTATCCCAGGTTTAGTCTCAAAACTTACACTATGTAGCTCTGGGAATAAAGTGTTAAAACTATTACAAAATGATAAAATTATTTGCAATTAAAATTTGCTAATCTTCTGAAATCTTCTCAACTGTAATTTTCCTTTCAGTCTATTTTTTATTTGTAACTTTGTAAAAAACAGATGATCTTCCTAGGGTAAGAATGATTAAGACACCCAAAAAGCAGGTGCACCTGCACCGTCACCTCAGCTGATCATCATTGCTAAAGGTGTGCCATTCAGGAGTAAGTGTATTACAAGGTGGTTTCTAATATACATTACAGTTTCATTCCTTCTTCCCCAGAAGAGAGTCTGCTCTTTCTATACAGTCTCATCAAAGAAACTTGCAGCTATGTGACCCATGTTTAATCACATAAACAATTATTCTTATCTCTACTCTTGGATTCTCAAGGGTGAAGTGAAAGCACTTTTGACAGGCCAGAGGAGTCAAAGAGCTCTCCCAAGCAGATAGACAGGGAAGATGCCTGGAAAGGTGAATGTGCTTTCAGTTGAAACATAGCAGAATGCAACTTCTCAGTTATTAAAAAACAAGTGACATTCTTCCCCTCAAATCCACACCAACAGGACCTATTCCTTGGGATTTTGAACTCCCTACTAGTGGACTCTTTTGGTAGCAAACAATTACTTTTCTCATATTTGTACAAACATTATGATCCCCATGATAGTTCAATCCTGTCAATCTAGAGGAGGAAATGGAATCTAATTCATGCCCCAAACATCTAAAGAGCCTAACACTCCAGATAACAGGGTCTCTGGTGTGAGATATTGCTCCTTTTGAGTAGTCTGCTCAGTGTGTTATGCTGTGTGCCAAGTGTACTTCCACTTTCTACAAACCTTGGCTGTGTGTTGTGACTACAATTTTATTACCTTTTAATTCTTTAATCAGTGGTGAGAACAAATCTATTTCAAGACCCCTAGACAGTTGTAATTTTTTAATGGCATTTCCATAAAAGGCTAATCACCAGTCACAATACTGAAATCTGAGCCACAAGAATTGAATGATACTTAGAAATCATGGTTAAATTCTTCATGGGTGTTCAAGTTTCTTTCCCACCAAGTCAAGTATCTAGATATCTTCAAGACTATATAGCACAGGCATCTTCATATTTAGTGTGTGTTGAGGGGGAGCCTGTGTCTTTGATGATCCAATTTCCATGTACATTTAGTTAATCCATTTCTATTGCTGTACATTGTGAATGATGCCTCTGGAGAATTATGCTTCATTTTCTTCCATATGAGCCAAGAAGAGAAAGAGGTAGTCAAGAAAATATCCTTACTAGAAATTAGGTTGAACTTACATCTCACCTGATGTATATGTTCCATATATAGCATGAAAGTGTTAGAAAATAAAACTACTTTTCTTTTAACAATTAAGCAATTTTAAGAACCTTGTTAATAGACTAAGGAGAAATAACTTTCTTTAAATAATAAGATGGTTGTGTGTAACCACTAATTAATTAAAAATGAGACCTAAATAACACTAAATATTTGGGCTTGATAGTTTAAATGTGCTTATGAGAGGGGGCTATTAGCCTTCTAGAGAGATGGTCAATTCATTCAGGGAACAATGCAGGTCCTTCTGAGGCAAGCTGTGATGGGAAACAAAGACTTGGGGCAGCCCCACCTTCATCCATTCTCTATTGCAATACCCTTGTTCAAAAAAGCCCCTTTCAACTGCTCTTTTATTCTACATATTTACTTTTTCTGCTTCAGATCTCTTCTTGCAAGCTCATGCATTACATTTCCAACTCTCCAGCAAGCTAGACCTCCAACAGGACCCAAACAGAAGCTTACCAGTGCAGAAAAAACACTCAGAGCCAAGATTTTAATGATTTGTATAAATGCTTTGAAAGTTTTCACTTTTTACCTAATAGCAGCCAATGCAGTCCTTATGCAAGTTCAGATAAAGTTACTGGAGTAAAACACAAGCAAAATAACCACAAAATGTTAGATGCATTTCAGTGGACATTTGAATTTACCCATCATATACCAAATAACAATGCAGATAATAGTGCTTGAGCAATTAGAGTGCAGGATCAAATTTCTTATACTATGAATTTTAAGTTTTATTTTTCATTTGGCTTTATTTTCATTATCATTTTTAGTCAGAAATATTTAAATCCTTCAATATGAATTAAATGAATGTTCAAAAATGCTGTTTGAAATTATGTATGTATATTATTTTCATGTGATAGATGTTAACTGCAATAAAACTTTTAAAATGTGCTTTATTTGAAGCTGTTTATCAAGAAAACAGTTTTAAAACTTCAAAAGTATGTGTAGGTGTGTGAAAAATATCGTCTTCGGGTCAAGTAAATACTTATTTTATCATTATAACTGCAGTATAATGGATACATAGACATTTGTCAGTCATTTGTGAAAAACAATAAATTTACCTCACTTACATGACTTAAACAGCAACTATGGAATAATTTTTAAAATCTTTGAATTTTGAAGCAATTTAAATTGTAATATAATCTTTGAACATCTTTTAAAAGAAAATTACTTTTCTTTTAATTTGGTTTTAATTACAAATTATTAAGCTGAATAGAAATTATTGTTAATGATTCAATGTTTATTTCTTAGTTTACAAAAATGATTGTCTTGTTTTCAATTTTTTAAATGAAACCTTAGCTCTAACAGTATAAAAGTCACAGCAGTCAGGTTACTGGGGCATACACTATCTGTCTCCTGTCGTGTAGCATTTTCCCAGGCCTTCTGAAGTAAAGTGTAAAGTGCTTTTCTCAAAGAAAATGTTGCTTTCCCCCCTTCTTCCGGGTTTACTTTGGAAACTGCTGGTGTTCCATGAAGGTTTAGAACATCTGTCCTTAAAAGTATCTAATTTCTTAAGAGATTTTTGCCTTAATAAGTAATTAAAGAATCAGAAAAACACATTTTTAAAATTCACTCGTTTCCATTAATCAGGTGGCTCTATCCCTGCTTTTAATCTGGGTGATCCTCCTCCTCCTCAAATGTTCCCAATAATTTCAATAAAGCACATGTGCACACAGGCGGTGATGACACTTCAAAGAAGCCATACATTTAGTTCTGGGAAATGAGAATGCTTTGCAGATGACTTAATTTGCTCTGGGAACACGTGCTTCCTCCTTGTGTAACCTCACATTCTGCTGTCTATGACCTTCAGCGACATCCACCTGCTGGAAGCCATGTTTGATTCTCTGACCAGGGAAACGCCTGCTTGACAGCGGAATGGTATCACAAGACAGTGTGATGGAATTTTCCTTTCTCTGTCATCATTAAGGGGGTTCCCCCTATGGCGAGGGGAATGAAAAGTACGATTTAATGTTCTCTGGAGAGTGGCAGGGGGAAAAAAGGCTGAAAGGTCCACATGCTGCTTTCGGAGTGGGCCATTTCAGTCCTGGTGGCGAATGGGACGTCCCAGTGGAATTCTCCATAGACTGGCTGAAAAGAAAGGGATTAAGACCCTTCTGAGGATGGAGATGTAACAAAAGGACCACTTTTATGATGTAGCAGCATAAAATAAGGGACTCTATTGTGCAACTGATTGCTAAAGATCTTTGATTTGGGTAGCCTAGCCTAGTAGGCCCTGTTCCCTGAGGGTTTAGAGGTTTGTTCTCCATGATGTGTCTGTGTTAGAGACAGATCTTGCTCTCATTTAGGGCCAAGTAAGAGATTATCAGTTTGTTCCTACATGAGTTTTTTCCACACCTACCGAAAAGTGGCCTGTAGGGAGATTATACTCCAGTGAAAGTTGCTGCTAATTAAAACAAGTAATTAGTGTTCCTCCAGGCTTTGCGGTTCCACTCACTTTTGCCTGCCAGACAGCATTAGTTTAAAAGCAATCCAATTTCTAGCAATAACAGACTGTAAAAAAGTCATTTAACAAGTATATAAGTGTAAGGTTACAGTTCAGGCGTTGATTTATCTCTTCTGCACTACTTAGAAATACAGTAGCAATGTAGAAAAGAAAGAAAATTAAATAGCTTTTAAAAATTAACATTGGGAAAGGAAAAAAAAAAACACACACACTAAACAAAACAAATAAAAGCCCCAAAGTCACATCTTGTCAATTCACGGGGGAAAGACAAATCCACACTACAGCTACAAGAATCTGAGATGCCAACTTACTTTAGGTATCAAAATCAGATTTAATCTCTTTCCGCATACAACCCCACTTAGCATTTGTAAACAGATCATTTCATTCCCTTTGTTTCTGTTCCTGCTAGTGCTCAAATTGGGACTTTTTATTGGTTGATTCTCGGGGAAATGAAGTGGAATGGTACTGTTTAACATGTCACTTTATTACTTCCTTTTTTTTTTTTACAATTTTAAAATGAGTAGCAGAGTTTCATTTTGTATATCTGGTGGGGGACTGAGCAAAACTAAAGTGATTCATATAGAAATTAAAAATTTTGTTGTTAAAATGTATAACAGAAATCAATGTTGAAACTATGTCTGCTCTACATTCACACCCAGCTAAGGAACTTGTCTGATTGAAGTTTCTGTAACCTGATGTTCTTTTCTGTAATTGCTCTCTTTGCTGTTAGAAGGATTATTTGTGAGGTTTACATTATCAAAGACAGGCATGCCATCATGCAAGCAATTCCACAGAGATCATCACTAAAATAAGCTGTAACTTTAGCTTCCTTTGAACAAATGAACTCATATTTAGTTAATGAAAACTGTTTAATTTTCTGAGTTGCCCAGTGATATATTTTAAGAGAATGCCAAAGATCTCTCTGAAAAATAAACAAAATTAATTATTTTTATACATGCCATTAACATAAATAATACTGATATGGACAAAGTCATTTATTATTAACTGTTAATACTGACAAAGTGATATCTTTTAAAAATATTTGTCTACAGAATAATTTAGTAGTTGAAAAGATTCCAGTTACTGAATTTAGGGATCCTGATTAATTTTATTTAAGTTTAAAATAAGAATGCAGACCAAATATATTTTAAGTATCAGTTGAGATATCAAGATGTCCTTAAATAAAGTGTGATATTTTCTTAAATTAAATAAATGAATTATTTGTGTAAGCTTTGAATTTTATCCTATAGTTCAGAGCTTCAGCCTGTGTTTTGACTTCCATCAAATTTGTGTTTAGTGATGACATAAAGAGTAAGAATGTGGCTTAATACTCTTCTTTCTTCTGCAAAACATGCGAACTAATAAAGACTGTTTCATTTCCAAATACACTTTTGTGAGAACATTTTCTAGTAAAAATTCCCATCTTTCAGAAAAATCTAAAATCAGTTCACAACTCTTGCAAAAGTCATCTCTGGTTTATTGAAAATGTTTTCTGGATTTCATGATTTCTCATGATTAGAACTGTGTTCAACTGTCATTTTAAGATGGTTTGTACCAGTTGTTCTTTAACAGTAGAAAATCCTTCTTTCAAAAATAAGTCTTTGATAACATTTGATTTTCTGAAATTGAGTTTGGGCCGCATCTATCAAGTCTCCTTTTGAGCTCAGAGTTGCTTTTTATTTCGTGGCTGATGAGCTGGGGAATGTGACTGAGGCAGCGCAAGCCCAGGGCACCAGAGGGCACACTGCAGAGACCTGGGAGGCAGCTCTGAACTCTTTATGGATCCTGATGGAACCACAAAGGACACTATAATAGCTCTCATTTTATGTATTAAGCCATATTTGCACAACAATTCCATTATAATACCCGGATAATCTTTAAAAGTAATTTTAAATCAGCAAATGCATAACTGCTGAGTCTCAAGGAAAAGAAAACAATTTTCCTGAGCCAAATGTCTTTCATAAGAGATTTCAATTGTCATTTGATTCTATTTTAAAGATAATTTGACCTTATGATTCTGCCATTTCTTAAATGCATGTCTCAAATATAATTGTTTTCACTTGGATTTGAAGCTAAAATATACAGCAAAATAATCTACAATTGTTCTGCTGCTCTGCCATGCTTTGGTCTTACCATAAGGATTTCTATGTCAAAATTACTAGCATTAAAATGTATGTCTTCAGGAGTTCAGAATAAGGTTTGTTTATATATATATATGTACATGTGTGTGGCAGAGTGTATGTGTGTGTAAGTGTGTATGTGTGTTTCCTTTTTAAAATAAACATTCCTGGAGACTAGAGATACAGCCCAGTGTTAAGAACAATGTCTGCTCTTCCAGAAGACTCTGGTCCTATCCCCATCACTCACATGGAGATCCACAACCATCTGTAACTCCATTCCCAGGGAATCTTCTGCATTCTTCTGGCCTTTGTAAATATTGTAAATATGTGGTACGTGGATATACATCAGTCAAAACATCCATATGCATAAAAGATGAATAAAAGTAAAAATAAAATAAATATTTTCTATATATACATAGTCAATCTAAGTCTATTCAGCTAGGCCATACAATCTGGAAGAACTCTAACTTCTCTATATAACACAAAATATGAATAAATGTTTATTGAGTTTAATAGAATAAATTTTACTTAAAAATTTTAGCAATATCTTATTGAAGACACAATAGTAAGTCACAACCTTTCATTGTAGTGGTCATACAGAAGTTTCTGTAAATGATAAATATATTAAACTTTATATACTTTATTTATTAAAGCATGGTGTTTGAAGACAAGACCTATGACATTCCATATGAAATACCATCTATATAATGTGTCAGATTTATTCATTACACAGAAAACTGTCTAGGTGAGTAAAATTTGCATTTATGAAAGGCTGCAATAAACCAGGAATCAAGACAACTACTTCATGAATATGAATAGACAAAGTGTTGTGAATAGGCAAAGTTTGGAGATGAAAACTGAGTAGTCTACACAGATTAAAATAGCATGTTCCTGAAATGTAAGATGAAAGAAATTTGCTAAATTAAATAAATAAACAAATACATGTATTTGTTGAAAAATGTCTATGGATTATTCCTATTGCTGTGAGGAATGTATTGTTAGACAGAACATGTAACATAAGACCTACTATGTAGAAATGTTTGTTCTAGTTAGAAGCAGAGGCCCATTTTGACAAATAAATAGAAAATACTAATCCGATAAATAGAAATATGTGTAGGAAATAAAATAGTTGTGAGATTTGTTTCTAGGACAATACTGTCTTTTTTTGTTGTTTTTGCTATTTGGTTTTTGTTTGGCTTTTGAGCTTAAGCTCAAGCCCTTGTCTTGGTGGACTAATCTATACCAGCATTGACAATTGGATCTAAGGTCACATCACATGATAAACACTTCACCAATGATCTAAAGCATAGTAGTATTTTTTAAAATCAATTTATTTTGAGATAGGATCTAATTGCTTATATCTATCTTATTTAATTCCATGAACTTTACTCTGCCATCTCAGATCTTAAGTTCACTCTCATTTTGTTATTTTGACTCCTTAATAAGCCTATTGGCATACTGTACACTTCACTCAGAAGAAGTCAAATAATACTTTTGCAGATCTGTGTTCTCAGAACGTTTTGAAAACCATAATTCAGCTTGATCTTAGGCTGTCCTCCTGGCCTTGGCCTCATGTTGCAGTGATACTCCTGATATTTGTCTGAACCTGTTAATGATGGAATCATTGGTTGCTTGCATTTTTCTTCATTACCTGTGTACTTGCTTCCTCTACTAAATGCATACTATGAACTAGGTACTGTACTAAATTATTTTTACAATTACACAGCATGTAATCTTTCAGATGACATAAGAAAATATTGTTGTTACAATATTAGTATGAACTACAAAGCACAGAGATTATAAGCTGAACATCATACTGTTATCTAGTGATAAAATCATATCTTTACAAAAACACAGTGATATAACCTTATTATTTATTTTTTGAGTCCTTTATAACACTATAGTCATTTTTAAATGTATGGCCATGGAATGGTTTCACTTTAACTCAACATTTTATTTTTCCCCTAAAGTCTAGAATACAAGTTAAATTACATTCAGTGTTCCTTTCACAGTTGTTATGAATTGTCAGTTACTATCATAGTTATACCACCTCTCTTCTACATTTTTTTTTCTTTCCATAGAAGGGAGAATTATAGAGCAGACAAGGCTTTGTTTGTGCATTTAAACCTATCTCCTCTGTTTATGCTGTGTCACTTTGGGCAATTTTTTTAATTTCCCTTAGGCAAAGTTACTTTCTCTCATCATGGATAATATCTGTCTTGGGGAAGGTTGCTATGGGAATCAACTTAATACAAGTAAAATGGTTTGGCACACATTTTGCACACTATAATTTGGGCTTTATTTGGAATTGAAATTCATCTGGCAATTATTTTTATTTCAGAAAAGTTTGAGAGATGATTTTTATCACAATTATATTTAAATTTTACCTGATATTGTTCTGTTTTAGCTTCATGATTTTTATAAAGTATGCTAAATCAGCCATTCATTTACTCATTTACTTATTTATTAAGAAAAACAAAGAAATTGAAATTAAATTAATATTTATGTTATATTCTAAACAAAAGGGAATTCTGAGTTATTATGTAAATGCTGGTTTCCATTGTTAAGCTATTCACATTCATTTAGAAACAAAAATGATCAGTTGTTAAAAACTGAGTATGATTTTCTCAACTGCTTGAAAGTTACTTAATAGTTTTTTTTTAAAAAATATATGGTTTAAATCTTGTTCTGAATATTGGGAATAACAAGGATTGACAGTTAGGTGCTCTGACAGGATTATCTATATCCCCTTTCTGGTACAGCTTGCAGTGCTCTGTAGCTTCCTCAACTGAATTTTGTCTCTGACCTCAAGCTCATGTGAACATATCTTAGGAGCTATTTCATTGTACTACTGTGTCTCTACTAATTATTTTTGCTCTTTTTTTTTATACTGACCATTATACGCTGTGTCTAAAGGAAGTTGGTAAAAATAGAACAGCTCATTTATAAGAAAAGAATGAAATATATCTTTTTCCACCTTTCCTGCTAGATCAGACTAATTCTTAATGCTGTACTTGCAATACTGTTCAGTTGGTTTGATGCCTAACTTACAGGACACATTTTATAACAGATCATCCACTTTGCCTTTTCTAGTGTTTTGGGGAGCTCTTGCATCCTCATACCTTCTCTCTTTGTGAGTTCTATTGTGACACTAAAGTGTCTAATATGATAGTATCATTTGAGCATGTATCTCCTCTCTCAAGCCTCATTCAGCTTGTTGTCTTCATCATATTATGCAAAAATCATCTACACAAATGCAGCAGCATACTAAAGCACTAGAGTGTGCAGGCATCATCATAACTTAGAGAAAATATTTGAACCTCAACATCTTCAGATTGAAGTTCTAGAGAGAACCAAGAAACTCATTGTATATGCTCTTGTTTTATTGAATAATACTACATAAGCAAAGGAAGAGCTCTGACTACCAGCTGCCATGTTAGAACCTTGGCTTCAAATATCTACCATTTCTACCATTATTGAAGTTAGAAAATACCTACCATTTCTAGTATTTTCTAACTTCAATAATATTAGTTATTCTGTCTGCTCACTAAAGCCACATGTATTTATTTGTTTAGCATTTTAACCTGAAAGGCAAGCTTCACAAAGAGAAGAAAGTTGGATTACTCATGGGCTATCTGACCTTTCTTCAAATACTGAATGAATAGCATGAACTGAAAATCCAGCACTGAAAGTACAATGAGATAAAATTCCTTAGCTATTTTCATAAAGTTTATGGTAGAAACTTTATTAAAAAGGTGATTTTGTTCCATTGTATACCTTTGGCTTCTTTGTCAAAATTCAGGTGTTCATAGATGTGTGGGTTAATATTAGGGGTTTCAATTCAATTCCATTGGTCTACCTGTCTATTTTTGTTCCAATACCAAGCTGTTTTCAGGACTATAGCTCTGTAATAGAGCTTGAAGTCAGGGATGGTGATGTCTCCAGAATTTACTTTATTGTATAGGGTTGTTTTGGCTATCTGGGTCTTTTGTTTCTCCATATAAAGTTGAGTATTGTTCTTTCAAGGTCTGTGAAGAATTGTGCTGGTATTTTGATGGGGATTGCATTGAATCTGTAGATAGCTTTTGTCAAGATTGCCATTTTTACTATGTTGATTCTATCTATCCAAGAACATGGGAGATCTTTCCATTTCCGGGTATCTTCTTTAATCTCTTTAAAGACTCAAAATTCTTATGGTACAGGCCTTTCACTTTTTTGGTTAGTATTACCCCAAGGTATTTTATGTTGTTTGTGACAATTGTAAAGGGTGATGTTTCTTTGATTTCTTTCTCCATGAATGTATCATCTGAATGTAGTAGGGCTACTGATTTATTGGAGTTAATCTTGTATTGTGCCACTTTGCAGAAGGTGTTTATCAGCTGTATCAGTTCCTTAGTAGAGTTTTTCTGGTCAGTTATGTAGACTATCATATCATCTGCAAATAATGAAAGTTTGAGTTCTTACTTTCCAATTTATATCCCCTTGATCTCCTTTTGTTGTCTTATTGCTACAAATGGTGCTGGCATAACTGGATGCTGGCATGTAGAAGACTGCAGATAGATCCATGTCTATCACCATGCACAAAGACCCCAACATAATCCAGCCACACTGAACCTATTAGAAGACAAAGTGGGAAATATCCTTGAATTAATTGGTACAGGAGACCACTTCCTGAACATTACACCAGTAGCACAGACATTGAGAACAACAATTGATAAATGGGACCTACTGAAACTGAGAAGCTTCTGTAAGGCAAAGGACACAGTCATCAAGACAAAATGGCAGCCCACAGAATGGGAAAAGATATTCACTAAACCATCATTTGACAGAGGGCTGAATTCCAAAATATACAATGGACTCAAAAAGCAAACAACACCAAACAATCCAATTAAAATTGGGGTACAGAACTAAATAGAGAATTCTCAATAGCAGAATATAAAATGGCTGAAAGACACATAAGAAAGTGTTCAACATCCTTAGCCATCAGGGAAATGCAAATCAAAACAATTCTAAGATACTATCTTATACCTGTCAAAATCAAAAACACCAATGATAGTTTATGCTAGAGAGGATGTGGAGAAAGGGGAACACTCCACCACTGCTGGTGGGAGTGCCAACTTGTACAGCTACTTTGGAAATCAGTATGGCAACTCCTCAGGAAAATGGGAATCAGTCTACCACAAGAGCCAGCAATTTCACTCTTAGCTATATACCCAAAAGACGCACATTCAGGCCGGGCATTGGTGGTGCACGCCTTTAATCCCAGCACTCGGGAGGCAGAGGCAGGCGGATCTCTGTGAGTTCGAGACCAGCCTGGTCTACAGGTGCTAGTTCCAGGACAGCCTCCAAAGCCACAGAGAAACCCTTTCTCGAAAAACCAAAAAAAAAAAAAAAAATGAAGCACATTCATACAACAATGACATCTGTTCAATGATGCTCATCCAAACATTATTTGTAATAGCCATAACCTGGAAGCAACCTAGATGCCCCTCAACTGAAGAATGAATAAAGAAAATGTGTTACATCCACATAATGGAGTACTACTCAGCATATAAAGAACAATGTAATCTTGAAATTGGCAGGCCAATGGATGGAACTAGAAGAAACCATTCTGAGCAAGGTAACCCAATCAATCAAGGACAAACATGATATGTACTCACTCATATATGTATTTTAGACATAGAGCAAAAGATTACCAGCCTAGAATCCACATCTCCAGAGAAGCTAGGTAACTCTAAGAGAGACATACATGATCCCCCAGAAAAGGGGAAAGGGACAAGATCTCCTGAGCAAATTGGGAGCAAGGGGGAGGGGGGAGGAGATGAGGGAGCAGGAAGGTTGAGTCAGAGGAAGAATAGAAGAAAACAAGATAAGAGATACCATAATAAAGGGAGACATTTTAGGTTTAAAGAGAAATCAGGCACTAGGGAAATGTCTGGAGAGCTACAAAGATGACCTCAACTAACAATCTAACCAACAGAGGAAAGGCTGCCTTAATTGCCCTCCCCTGATAATGAGATTGCTGACTAACTTATATGCCATCCTATAGCCTTCAACTAGCAGCTGGTGGAAATAGAAGCAGATACCCACAGCTAATCACCAAACTGAACTGGAATCCAGTTGCAGAGAACAGGCTGGTGAAACTCACAGAAACAGCTGACCTGAACAATGGGGACCTCTTGGTCCCCAGACTGAAATAACTGGGAAACCAGTGCAGGACTGATCCAGACCACAGGAATGTGGGTATCAGTGAGGAGACCTCAGAAATCCATGGGGCGCCTGTAGTAGATCAGTACGTATTCCTAGCATAGGTGTGGACTTTGGGAGCCCATTCCACATAGAAGGATACTCCTTGAGGCAAGACACATGGGTGTCGGCCTAGGCCTTATCCCAAATGAAATGACAGACTCTGAAGACCCCCTATGGAAGGCCTCACCCTCCCTGGTGAGCACAAAGGTTATGTGATAGGTAGGGTTATAATTGGGGGATGGTAAGGCAGGAGGGGAGGGACAGGGAGCTATGATTGACATGTAAAACAATCTTGTTTCTAATTCAAATAAAAAAATGGGGAAAAAAGGTGAATTTGGCCAGACCATGGTGGCATATGCCTTTAATCCCATCGACTCAGGCAGGAGAAGCAGGTGGCTCTCTGTGAGTTCATGACTAGCCTGGTGTGCAGAAGACATTCCAGGACAGCCAAGGCTGAACACAGAAACACTCTCTCAAAAAAACAAACAAACAAGCAAAAAGAATGATGATGAATTTCTAGTGCTACTCTGTCTTGTCTTCATTTGATTTTAACTAGATTTACAAATTTTGAATCCCATGTTATTCTAACATGGAACATGGAACATGGAACATGGAACATGTCATTTCATTTCATTTCTTGTTATCATTATGTAACCATGTTATGTTGTTGAGTTTTATTTTAGTTGGATTTGTCTTCTTTCTTTTTTCTTTTTCTTGTTTTTTTTTTCTTTTATTTGGTTTTTGGTTTTTGAAGTCAGGGTTAAACTATGCGTAGCTGTAGCTGTCACCGTAGCTGTCCTTGAATTTGATCTGTAAACCAGGCTGCCTCTAACACAGGGATCTGCCTGCCACAGCCTCCTTAATGCTGGGATTAAAGGCATGGGACATCACCACCCAGCTCATTATTATCTTTCATGAAATAATCAGTTTTTGAACTAAACATCTTTTTTGCTGCAATTTACATAGTAGACCCTGAAAACAAGAGAGTTGTTTCAGAAAAGAATAACTCAATATTTGCTGCTTTGAGTAATTCTGTCAAAAATGGGAAAGAAAATCTGTAGTAAAAGAAGAGTGCAGGAAAGACTCATTTCAAATTACAAAACAAAATTATGTTCTGAATAGAGACTAGAGGAAGGAAGAGCAGAGGAATCGAAGATTGCATCAAACCAGAGACTATTAATATTCTGAAAAATATAAATCAAAGCATGGATGTGATGGTTCACAACTTTAAAACCAGCACTTGAAAGGCAGAGGCAGGCCAGATCTGTTAGTTTAAGGTCAGACCAGTCTACAGACCTAGTTCCAGGACAGCCAAGTCTACACAGAGAAACCCTGTCTCAAAACAACAAAACAGAGTGATCAAAATGATTAACATCCAAAGTGCACCAGACAACACATTAGCAGTTCAATATTAATCTGAGTCATTTTGGATGACTTTGAAAGAAGCTTTCTTTGTTCTTGAATGAACCTGGTGTTTACAAGCTTTAAGTATAGATCCAAATGATATATTGTTTCTTCTGTTGTGCTTATATGTCAGGAATAAAGAGAACTCTGTGAAGCCAAGGTGCCTAACTGGTGATGCCTCTCTCTCTCTCTCTCCTGGTTTTCTTACAGGATTAAAGCTCTAGAAAGAGGTATTTGTAATCCTTAGTATTTTCTGTTTACTAAATTCATATTTCTTTTACAAAATTCTCTAAGCATCAAGAAAAAAATCCCTCATCAAATAATTCAATATTTCTCCTTCACTTTTCTCTATCTTTAGATTTTCTTCCAATATCACAGACCCAGTGTCCTCTTGTGAATGTCCTACTGCTTTCTAATTGAAGCCAATTAGTATTTAATATTCACGAAGACAGTACTCATGTATTTCATATATTCATGTATGCCCAATTCTGTGAATAGAGTGAAACACATTTTAGGCACTCAGAAAAAAATACTTGAAAAAGTAAATTTTCTGTTTCCCATTGTTACTGATACTTTTACTTTTGTGCTCTCTATTCTGAATACTGGGAACACTGAAATTTCCTTCTCAGTATCATTATATGTTATGATAAATCTTTCTGCCAAAGCCTCCGCCACCTGTGAGCTTTACACCAGCCGCCTGCCTGAGTTAGGCCCAAATGAATACACAGAAACTTGTATTAGGTTTAAAGCTGTTTGGCCAATGACTAGGATTCTCATCTGCTAGCTCAGTCTTAATTATCATAAATCTATTTATGTTATAAGACTTATCTTATCAGAGGCCTTATTGGCGTCCCTCTTTGCCAGTGGATCACATCCTGCCGCTGGAGCAGGAGTGGAGGGGAAAAGAGAGCCCTTCTTGTTTCTCCTTCACTTAAATATGAGTCTCCTTGCTATGTCACTTCCTGCCTGGATCAGCACTTCTCTACTACATTTCCCAGAATCCCCTTTGACTCCTAGTTCTGTCTAACTTCCTGTCTCATTGGCAAAACAGTATTTTATTTAACAATCAATAAGATAAACATACACAAAAGTACTTTCCCCATCAATTATACACACAATTTATTTAGAATTTGGATAGATACATGTTTGAATTTGTAAATGCTCACTCCATTTCCCATTGCTCTACCTGATGTTTGCTTATGGTTCCAGATGTAAGGTTTCTTCATCCTGTCCCTGAAGCCTGAGCCGGCTGTCAGCTTCCATATTGTCTCTGTCAATAAGGACTCTAACTCTATCAAACTGTAAGTCATAATAAACATTTTCTTTCATAAATTGCCTTGGTCATGCTATTTTACCACAGCAACAGAAAAGTAATGCATGTATTGTCCTACAAAGATTGTCTCAAATCAGTCTGCTATCACAATCACATGAACTCTTTCTTTAAGTAACAGTTATTTCTTCTATCTATGGAGGCCAGAGTTTGTGAGCTCAGAGGCATCAAGATCTGGTTCATGGGAGGGGCTTTTTCCTCTTGGAGGGCTAGGTTCTTTGCATTAGCTACATCCTATAATTATATTAATCAATTCGATATGATACCAATCTTGTGGCCTAAATAAATCTCCAAAGCACAGGCATGAATGTTATCACACCACTTGGTATTGGGGCTAGATACCAATATATAGATTTTGGTGAGCCATAGGTTCTCCATCTTCAGGAAAGTGGAGCACAGTATAGTGTCCTATCTGTGTAGAACAGTAAAGACAACTATTAAAACTGTTGCGCGCTCTCTCTCTCTCTCTCTCTCTCTCTCTCTCTCTCTCTCTCTCCTCTCTGTCATGGATAAAAAGTTGTTGAACAATTTGTTCCCATCTGACCATTAATAAAGGATTGCTTATGTTTGAAAAGAAGCCCCTGAAAGTGTAGCACAGTGGGAAACTACTTGCCTAGTATTCATGATGTATGTCCTGAGTTAATCCCCACATCAAAACATGAAATAACAAAAGTAATCTAATTCACCAATTTATAAGATACGTTTTCATGAATTTGATAGGTCCTACAACTTTGTATTAATTGCATGAAGCAGCCAACTTTCAGCTAGCTTGATAATCTTTTCCTGACCTTTAGTCAATTATTATTTTTAATCTTTCATTTCCATCCCAAATAAGTTATTTAAGTGTTAACAGTTATTATTTTAGTGAATGTAAAAAAAGCTTAGATTTTTAAGGAGTTAAAAAGGACACTTGCTGCCCTCATTAGACATTTACATAACCTCTGCTTAAATAGGTTTGTTAGCACTTTTGGTGCTTGTTCATTTGTTTAAAATTGTATGTTTGGGTATGTATGTTTACTACTAGTAGTAAAACTACTAGTTAATAAGTAAGTAAGTCAGTCAGTTATTGAGTTAGTTACTTGGTTATTGAGAAGGCATTTCGATATTTAGCTCAGAATAGCCTGAAACTCACTATGCAGACTAAGTTGGCATAAAATTGTCCTGTCTCAGCCTCACAAATGCTGGGAATACCCCTATACCTAGTGTAGGTACCTTCTTAAAGAACTCATATTTATTTATTCTACACTTCATCTGAAATATTTTTCCTTGTTATTTCTTTAGAAAAATCCAAATTATCTTCAGACCATTAAGAGCATGGCCAAAGGTCATTTGATGTAAACAGCAATGCAATTGGTATAGAAACAACAAGGGCAATTGTTATACTCAAATTAGCCACATGACCTTTAGCAGACAGTCTCTTTTCCTAAGTTTTCCTGTACCAGAGAATTGTCAGATTAAAATGAAAAAAAGAACCATGAGGTAACTTCTAGGCCCTTCATGATTCTTTCATGATCCCATCATGGATCATTCTGGATTACATAAATTGAGTTTACATTAGCTAATGTTGAGTGAGTTTATCTTTCTGTTTATCTGTGTGAGCACTCTAACAAAGACCTTTTACCAGTCCTTTTCAATGTACCATAGTCACTCACAGTTGTACTCATTCAAGCTGACACAAACTGTTGTTTTTTTTTTTTATAGTAGAATTTTCATTGTTTTCTCCATTTTTTATTTAAATTAGAAACAAGATTGTTTTACATGCCAATGCTAGTTCCCTTTCCCTCCCATCCTCCCCTGGCCCCCACTTGTAGTAGATCAATACTTATCCCTAGCATAGGAATGGTCTTTGGTAGTCCATTCCACATAGAGGGATATTCCCTCAGCCTAGACAGACTCTGAAGACCCCCCCATGGGTGACCTCCCTCTCCCTGGAGAAAAGAAATAGTATAGAATTTTGATTATTAAATTTGTTTGATTTTGTTTTATTAAAACAGAATCTCACCTTTTGATAAGACTGTTCTCAAGTGCATGCAACTCCTCATGTTTCAGCTTCCTGGGGCTGAAATTGGTAGCCTGAGCTACCTTGCCCAGCTTGAATTAAAGTTTTATAACTAGAAATTGAGCTATGGAATTTTCATAAAATTCAAATTTACCACCATAAATAGGATCTTATTTACTTTGAAAATTGCCTGATAGTTTGAATTTTTCTGAGCAATGACGTAGGGAACTGTTAAAAAATATAAAGCTAAAGAAGTGGTTACATATTTGTGCCATCATTTAATTAACAGTTTCTTTCACTTAATACATTCTAGCATGTGGCATGTTTATGAAGAGTGCCCTTGTCAATCATGTGCTCAGAGAGGAGTAAGTGTGTGGTTTCAGACAAGGTCAGAGAAGAGTTGATACCCTCAGAAACATGCCTTGTCAGTTTTATCTACAAAGCTCAAACTCATGGACTCCATAGAGCACATTAGTCCTTTAGACCTTCAAAGGGTACTCTACAGGTTGTCCCTGTCCACCTAGTCCTGTAAGTTCAGAAATGATGACCTTTTAAAAAGGCACTTAAGTAAACTTTGATGGAGATTACTAAAAAGGAATTTAATGAGATACAGAGTCAGACAATTGAAAACAGGGGTAGTTAAGCACCGAGTATCCTAACACAGTGGCTTAAAGGTTGTAGTGATCATCTAATGAGGAGAAAAGCAACAAAGCAAAGTGATAACTTTTTCAGGGATAGCCTCCATTATTACTGAGTCGATCTAGAGTGCTTTATCATATTAAAATGGAATAATTTCAAACCCCTAGTAGAATGTAAGTAGATTTAGGAAAGGATGTCGATTTATATAATTTATGGGCAACTGTGATATATCTAGTGACAATGATAAGAATCTGAGTAATTATAGCTATCACATTATATAAAAACTGTACACCTTGAAAATACTGTTCTCTGCTGAATGTGGTGGCACACACCTTTAGTCTCAGACTCAGGAGGCAGAGGAAGGCAGATCTCTCTACGAATTTGAAACAAGCCTGCTCTACAAAGCCTGACATTATCTAAAAAATAAACAAATAAAATACATTCTCCTTTTTGTTTATGTGTTCATCTTTATTTTTTCATACTTTTTCATAAAATGCTAACATTGTCATGAAGAGATATGCTAACTTAGAACAGGAGAAAAGACTGGTCACAGAAGTTATTTTTCATTCTTTTTTATTTTAATTATAATTATTTTACATGTCAATCCCAGGTCCCTTTCCTTCCTGTCCTCCCCTGTCCCCCACGAACTAACACCCTACCTATCCCATACCCTTTCTGCTCCCAAGGGAGGGTGAGGCCTTCCATAGGGAGTCTTCAAAGTCTGTCTTACTCTTTGGGATAGGACCTAGGCTAACCCCCTTGTGTCTAGGCTCAGGGAGGATCCCTCCATGGGGGATGGGCTCCCAAAGTCCATTCCTATGCTAGGAGTAAGTACTGATCCACTACAAGAGGTCCTATAGATTTCCAAGGTCTCCTCATTGACACCCACATTCAGGGGGTCAGGATCAGTCCCATGCTGGTTTCAAAAAGGTCCACATCAGGCTGGTGAAACCTACAGAAACAGCTGACCTGAAGAAGGGAGAGCTCTTGGTTCCCAGACTGATACCTGGTCACAGAAGTTTTCAATATTACTAATTTTAAGGAAAACATTTCTCCTTAGCTCATTTTATTCACCAAAATTATAAGTAAGGCCTCTCTGGATGTAATGAGGGCATCTTATTTCCAATTCAAATTTTAAACAAATCATGTAGAACTTTTCAGCTATACGTGGCCCCGTCCTCTTGCTGAGACATTAGGTCACCACCCTCTCTGAAGCATCTGATGCATGTTTTCTTTTCTCCAGTTCAGTGGTGGCCATTGCATAACTGTAAATAATTGGATGCAGCTTTTAGATGTATCATTTTAGTAACCAACTGTGCAGCTTAACCTCAGAGATGTCTCAGGTTCTCATTTGTTTTAAATTTTTATCCTGTTATTCTTTCTTTGTTTTTCCTTTCTCTAATTTTCATTGCATAATAATTTCTGGATAAATTCCCACTACAGTTTCATAACTAGATTTAATGAAGCTGCTGAACCTTTAACCTTTGGCCGAAGAATTTAAAAGCTATCACAGTATCTATTACGTTTATTTTTTAGAGGGAGGTAGTTCTATGTCAGACATGTTAATGATAAATCTTTTAATGTTTAGGAGCTTATTTACATAGAATTTTAGAGTCAAGGAGCTGTTTACATTAAACAGATGGAACTGAATCTTTTCTCTGCCTTTTCTCAAAATCTGGAAAGAAAACTAAGTTCTAGGTCTTGGTATCATGTCCACCTCTATTCTGCTCCTCCACTGTCAATCTGTCTACAGATATAAATCTTGGTGTCAACTTCCAGTGAAAAATTAATTTCTTCTTAAGTAGACATTAACCTTTGGGCCCAAAGGGCATTTTTGCCTGGGTCTTTGACTCTTAAATCCATCCTATCTACTGAGTTTGCATGGCCCAGATGTTGCATAACCAGCATGACTAAGAGCACTAGGCAAGCTGCTGAGATATGCTTAAACAGTTCAAATCCTAAAACTTGGAATTTAAACTTCGCACTATGTTGCACCATTAAACATATATAAACATCACTCAATGTTTTGTCCTTACAAAGGAAATTAAAAAACAACCAGGCAGTCTTGCCTCATTTCTGGGCAGAATAACTAACTTCATGTACAATGAACACTAGAGGGGGAGCTTCCCCTCTCAGAGGCCGAGCAAGCTTCTAAGAAAGGATCAGGGAAACAGAAAGATGAGATCTGACCAGCCATGGTTTTAATGACAAAGGTCAAGAATGGGAGGCAGTTAATTTGTTGTTCGTTTCTGAAAAGAATCAAGAAATCACAATGGACTTGAGAGTTTTAGTTACTATTCCAGCCATGTTGCAGAAATCTTCATATCCTCTTCAAGGCAGTTTTAATTTAAGGAATAGGATTAGAGCTTTATGGGTATTTTTTTCTTCTTCATTCATACTTTACTAAAGATGTTCATCACTTAAATAACTAAAAAATTGTGGAATGAATTATCATGAAATATTAATAAATTTAATGTGAAGGGAGAAATAGGCACCTTGATTATTAGAGTCTGATAAGACACATTTGAAATGAGTTTACACAGCAGTTAGACCTTGGATCCCCGCCCCCATACATCCTTGATTTACAAAGCTCAAGATTCTTTCCTTTGAAAAGGAAACCATATTTCAACTACTCCTCTCTTTAGTTTGAGAATTTTAATAGTATTGAAATTGTTATATATCTCTAATCATCATAACAAAAATCTAATTTGCAAAAATGAACAAATTTAAATTTATCAAATAGAGCATTTTTAAGTGGAAATATTTAGTACAATTTTACTAGGAAAATTGTAACCTGGTATTTCATTTGTTATGCCTCCTTTGTCCTGTCACATCTTGTATTAGATAAAACACATTGTTTTATAAGAACAAACTATTTTCAGGAAATGAAAAAGAAAAACATTAACAAAAGTAATTAGAAAGGAAACTGCTTTTCTTTGATGCCATTGAGCACCAAGTCTGATCCCAATCTTTGATGCCATTGAGTACCAAGTCTGATCCCAGCTGATTATCAATTTCTTTGCAGCAAATTCTCCTTAGCCAACACCAACATCTCTTCCTGGGATACTTACACTATTTACTGTGAACTACATGCAAGATGATCCAAGCATGAATAGTCTGGTTTTTGAAAACATAATGGATTTTAAACTATTTTCTTAAGGAAGGGAGGAAAAGGGAGAGGAGAATGACTAAAAATCTTTCCATGGATTTCAGTTCTTTGGATTGTGAGAATGGCAAGTGAAGTGACAACAGGTGCTTGATTTCAGGAAGCAAGCTCTACAGATGAGTGGCAACACATCAGCTTGACTGCCCTAAAATTTTTGTGAGAGCAGAAGGAGAGTTACCACCCCTCCTCTCTAGCACCAAACAAACCTACCCATTTGCCTTTGTTTTCTTGGGGGAGATTTCAAAGTACCACAGTAGTGAAAAAACTTTTAAATTTCTCCTCTGATTTCTGTAGTGTTTTCTCCAGGGATCAAGTGAAGGCTTACTAGTCATCTCCCTGCTGATTAATCTTTCCATAAACAATCTTATTTATATAACCAAGAGAGCAGAGGAGTATTGCCTTAAATAGATTAATCACATGATTGTAGACTTTCCTCTTATGGAATAGTAGGTGAAATCAATTTTGAGGCTGTTGATATATATGGCCTTCAACTGCTTCTCATTCTTTGCTCACAGACACCAGTTGTGTGAGGTAGAAGGCAGTGGAGTGCTTGGTGCTAAGTGAACACAGACTTGAGGTTGGAATTGTATGAGTTGACCAAATAAATGTTACTTTTATCTCTATTGTCACTACTGGGACAATTTTCCCTCTCAAGAAAGATATCTGGTTAATTACATGTCTTCTTATCATAGAAAAAGTATTTTACATAAAAATATTTATAGGGACTGAAAAGATGGCTAGGCAGTTAGGAACACTGATTGCTTTTGCAGAGGACCCAGGTTCAATGCCGTTACCACAAGAAGAATCTTAATTATCTGTAAGTCAGGTTGTACAGGATCATATGTCTTTTTCTGACTTCACTGAACATCAGGAGCATATGTGGTGTACATACACAGCAACATACATTCAAATAACATTATACACACTGAGCAGCTCTTTTATATGCATGCCCAATGGTTAATTTAAAAGGGGGTAATGAATTTGAAAGAGATCAAGAAGAGGTATGGGAGTATGGAAGTTTGATTAAAGGGAAGTGAAAAATGGTGTAATTATATCACAATTTCCAAAATAAAATAACTTATGAAAATGAAATAAATCTAAGCAAAAAAGAAAATACTTGACATCTGAAAAAGTCAAATTTTAATAAACTTTCAATTAAATCCTCAAGTTATAACAGTGGTAGTGGTGGTGCACACCTTTAATCCCATCATTCAAGAGTCAGAGGCTGCAGATCTCTGAGTTTGTGGACAGCCTGGTCTACAGAGCTAATTCCAGGACAGCCAGGGTTACACAGAAAATCTTTCTGAAAAAACAAACATAAAGTCCTCCAGTTAGGTAAAAATTGTAAGGTAAAGGGAAAATGGACTAGTCTGTGAACAAACACAAATTTTTGAAAATATCTATGGGTTGTGTGCCCCGAGTTGGTTGCCTTTAACATACTCTGTATCTGTATGTTTCTGAAATGTTTAACTTTTCAATATTTTTTCATTCACATTTCCATATGACTTATGGTCTTTAAAAGTATTAACATTTTTCTTTTAATTTATAAAGTTAACTTACTGTGAATTTAGGTATTTTCCCTAACTATAACATGTTTCTTGAGATAATTAGACTTATTCCTGTGACCTTATATTTCTTTGACAACATTTATAATTTAGTAAGCTGAATATAATCAGAGCAGATATTCTGATTCATGTTCATTCTATAAGTCCCATTTTTATATTAAATGTTTTTCTTATAAATTTCATTGACAGCCAGGTAATGGTGGTGCATGCCTTTAATCCCAGCACTCGGGAGGCAGAGGCAGGTAGATCTCTGTGAGTTCGAAACCAGCCTGGTCTACAAGAGCTAGTTCCAAGACAGCCTCCGAAACCACAGACAAAACCTGTCTCAAAAAAACCAAATAAATAAATAAATAAATAAATAAATAAATAAATAAATAAATTTCATTGACAAAATTGCAGAAGTAAACATATACAGACAAATTATCGGTAAATGTCTAAACATTACTTCAGATACTCAAAATAAGTTTTGGACCTCAAGTGTTAGGTAGATAAAGCATGATTGATATATTTAATTATTGTATAAATAATTTAAAAGAAAAATTGCTGCATATAAGATTCACTTAGCTGGCAAATGTATAAACTTTCAGATATTGGTTTTGGGGGAGGGGTGTCCAGGGTGTAAATGTCTCTGCTGATGAGTCCCAAGGTAGAAAAGGATCCTCCGTAACCCTTGTTCTTCAGCTATCTTGGTGTAACACTCTATCATCTTTTCATGGAAATGCACGACTGTCAGTTTCTCATGTCTTATTGATAATACAGTTTATTTTAAAATACAGACATAATGGAGGCAAATGAAAGGATCTGCATTTGGCTAAAAAAATATGAAAGTTGTTTAACTGAAGGTTTGTATTCAAATGGTCAACTTACTTTTAAGGTACCTCATTTAAGTAAAGCTGATTGATTACAAAGGATTCTTTGAATAAATATAGTTGAAAACAGAAATTGGTATTTTTAATATCAATATCAAATACATGAAGCAAGTGTCAACAATTATTATTAGTTTTTCGTTTTGTTTTGTTTCATTTTTTGAAGCCAGGGGCCGAAGCCAAGGCCTTCAGAAGTTTAGTTAAATGAACACCACTTTGTCCAACTCAGTTTCGATTCTCAAGTGACTGATTCATAAATTAAATAAAATTGTACACCTAATGTGCTTCAATGCATTAAACTAACAAGGGTTAGTTTAATGTTGTGAACAAGGTCATACAGGTTTTTAATCATATGGTATTAAATAAATGGACAGGTAAAATAAAGCAACTATTAATAGAAATTAAATATTTATTAAGAGTAACTAAGTAAGTACTTATTGCACTTATAGGAGAAATGCTGAGAAATGGTACAAAGGACATGAATAGATTCTAAAATTTATTTATTTAATTATTCTATATAGAAAGAGAGGATGGGAAGAACAAAATATGTTTTTAGGAAGAATTGAAGATGTAATACAAAAGGAAAAGAAATCTTATGAATAATAATAGATTGGTGAGGGTGCTTGCTCTATGCAGAGGATGACAGCCATTTTCATTTAGTGGTAGTAAAGATCTATTGAATGTTTTAAAAAGCAAATTAATGATCAAAACAAATTTACATGTTAAAAAGATTATTCTGAAACTGTGTACAGAATGGACTGAATATTTGACATTTCAGAGAAGCAGTTCACATAGAAGAAATGACAATGGTCTAAAGCATCTTGTCATTGCTGTGAGTAACCACCACCTGACTGCCATTTAGAAGGCAACATTAAAAAATTAGTCTTAGACATGATTCATTTCAAAAGGGGAAGGGGACCCATAAGTGGCATATTAATTATATCACATTTTTTCTGATATAATTATTTATGTGTGCCAAATTACTATTTACTCAAACTTGGGGAAGTGATACCACAAAGTAACACCATGCATAAACAATTGTTTATCCATCCAATTTTGTGCTGAACTTTTTAACAGTATTATAGTTTCTTTGTTTTCTCCTTTCTTTGCTTCCTTTATTTTTCTCCTCTCTCTCTCTCTCTCTCTCTCTCTCTCTCTCTCTCTCTCTCTGTCTGTCTCTGTCTCTCTCTGTGTCTCTCTCTCTCTGTCTCTCTCTCTCTCATCTTTTGTGCATATGTGTGTTATTATGGATCGATCACAGAATATTTTCTGTACTAAGTAAATGCTCTACTCTCTCATGTATCTTCAGCAACACCATTATAATATTTTGGCATGCTGTTTCTTTTTATTTCATTTTATTGGGTGCATGATTCATTAACCTCTTAGTTTTTATTAGTATTTTTGAAAGTTACACAAAATGTTATATCTCACATTAAAATGAAAGTGTTTCAAATAAATAGAGAATTGCTTAAAATTACAAGTACCTGATAGTATATTAAGTTCAAAGAAAACACTTAACATTTCTTTTCATTTAAAAAACAGCAATGTTGAACCAAATGTATTTTATAGATAAATATTAAACATTTATAGGTTTTGAAACATTTTTGGTTGTATAATTACATAGTTGTGTGGTTGTATGTACATAATATAGGCACTTTTATTTTAATCTGTTTCTATTACTGATGTATTCAATAAGCTTTCAGCTTATGAAATATACACAATATGAAAATTGTATTACAGAAAATGACAAAAGTTGGTTTATTTGGTTTATGAGATTCACTCATTTCAGGTTTATTTTTGCACATTATATCAGAAGGAAAATATGAGAGAGAAGGAAGGGAGAGGTGGTGTTGGACAATTTAGTTTCTAATAAATAATATCTGCCTTCTGAACACCATTCTAGGCAAAAGGTTCAAATATCCAAGTAATGGTGAAGTAGATATTGCCTAAATTAGTTGATTCCCAAACTTAGCTTCATCAATTTTTTCTTGATTCCCTAAGAAGGAGAGAGAGAATCCTCTCTATGGAAGTTTTCTTCATGTCATTATTAACATTTCCAGTCGTTTGGGGGTGAAATAGAAAGAACGTAGGAAAATAGAATAGCTTTTTCTTAATTTTTATGTCCTGGCATGGGGATCTAATATTTTCTAGTTAATGGAATGGTATAGTACCCTGAAATTAGCTATATTAGAATCTTTTGCAGTACCATGGTCACTCTAGGTCTTCTAGAGTCAATGTGGATACTATAGGGGAAGTGCTTATTAATACTTTCTTATATCCAGAAGCATGATTACATCTAAGATTTTAATGTATAAGAAATTCATAAGGCATGGAAACAACTTCTTTGCACTGTTAGAAAAAGTAAACTGGACATTATTAACTAGTATGCAAAAGAGGTTAAAATATGTTTCTGAAGAATTACTGAGGTAAATTCTGCATCACTTAAAGTTTTCTGCACATGGAAGGGGATAGCCTGCTCCTGGGAGATAACACAGTTGATAAAGGGCTTAGAAAATGAATATATGGTTTTGAGTCTTAACCACAGCACCCCAAAAAAAAATCCTAGTACTCCAACTGCATGTGCATTTCTGGCTCTACTAATTCCAGTCCTGGAGAGTAGCCACAGGAAGGTCCCTACACCCTGCACCAGCCAGTATAGTCAAACTGGCAAAATCCAGGATCAAGGAAAGACCCTGTCTAATAAATAAATTAGAGAGCAAGTGAAGAGGACAAGTAACATCAACTTCTGTCCTCAGGTGCAGATGCAAACATGTACACCCCACATAGTCTTCTGTATGTGGGCTACTATACATCATAAGTATTTTACCAGATCATGTTATGTCAGTCTTCTTTCTTCCTTAAGAATCCATGTTCTGATGATAAAATATATGTTTTGATATTCAAAATCTATTCATTTAGTGTAGATGCTTTGTGTAACTAAAAAAATGTAATTTTATATTGTTTAACATTTATTGATTATTTTCATGACTGTTTCATGAAAATGACATTACAATTGCCATATGTAAGTAAATTGTAAATTTGTTTCTGACACAGGTCTTTATTATTAAGGGTGGTTGCTGAAGAGTCCCAGTAAGTTGGACAAGAATAATATTTGTCCAGCTCATTCTGTGTTTGTCATTCACTAAGTTTCTAACATAAAATAGTACATAAAGAATCCATGGAGCGGTACTGATTACTTTGTTCCTAGCGCATCCAAATTATCTTATGGTTAATTTGTTCAAATTAGAAAAAAATTAAACTTAAAAAATCTTAAGTGAAATTTATCAGTAAATAAATTAATGTTCCCAGCACAGGACCAGGAGAAAAATCCGTGGTTTACAATGTGTTAAATGTGTTTATTTGCACTTTCAAAGTTCAGATTTCCTCATACATTTTCATACTGATGGAGATAAAATGCTAAAGTCTTAAATCCCTCTATGCCATGCTGAGTTGCTAAGGGCTGTTGAGTTTTTGTTATTTCTCCTCTTGAGTTAGCTCTGATTATGCCTGCTGAGTGAAAAATTTGTATTTGCCGACAGAAATAGGAACCACCCCACGTGCACTTGCACTCAGCAAATGCTCCAATACATCACAAAGATTTGCTCAACCCACCTTCAGAGGCCAAATTGAGCATGTTATTTTCTGTTTAGCTCTGATTCTGGAGCCTATCAGTCAGGAGTGTTTTCCAATCTCTGATTAAAGCAAGGTCTCCAATGCTGGAAGTGTTCTCACACAGTCTCATTAGAGCACTGGATAGAGTGACCCAGGCCTTCTAGCACAAAGCTCTGAGTGAACTTCAAATATGAGAGTGCATCAATCAAATCCAAGCAAGGCTTTTATGTCATTTTTCTACTTTGCCTTTAAAGTCCTATAGGAATGCGCTTTCCAGCTGTACAGCCCAAATGCATTCAATAGAAACAAAAAAGCAAAGACCCTCCCCACTCCCTGCTCACTCAAAATGGGCATGGTTTTCCCTCCCCCACCAAGTATTAGAGAGTCCTCTGTGCATTTTAAATTATTTATCATGTTCAAAAATGCAACCAAGAACATATTTGTGTCACTCAATGACTGTGCATTAATTATCCTTGCCCATTTCAAAGGGTAACCAATAAGGTCAAAGGCAACCATATTGCATAATATATTTGAAACAGGGGTAGCTGAAAGACTGAGTGTAAAATAAAACATTGCTCATGGAGCCTTTTCATATCTCACCTTAAAACTGTCATCCCAACTTCAATTAATACATTTGCATGCATATGTTCAGGGGCAAGCATGTGTGTATTATGTGGGTGTGCGTAGGGGTGTAATACCTCTAAGAAAGCAGAAACAGCAAAAGAGTAAAGAGTCGTGGCAAGAAAAACAATAAGACATAAGTCTGAGAAAAAGTCAAGAATTTAGTTAAGGGCTCAGGGCAATGGAATCATTTTCAAAACAGATCTTTAAAAGATAAACATAAAGCAAAACAACATAAAATTCCCCACTAATATCATTGGAGTAAAATGCCTGGGTAAAATGATTATTAAATTTAAGTACTTTCATTGCAATCACCAGCTGAAAAATAAAATTGCAATACAGTTATTATCGGTATGAACTGAATAATATGAGCTTTCTGAATCTGGAGAATAAAGATAACTTAAAAGAAGGTAATAAATCTTTAAGATAGTTTATCCAAAGTTTCCTGGATTTTACAATCCTTTTTATCAAGTATATGGTTCAACTACTCAAGATAACCTATGAGGAACTAGCTACGCGAAAAGCAATGTACCAAAAGCAAAGTGTATACTGAGATCATAGACAGATTTCTGGTTTATTCAAGGAAATTCCCTACATATATTCATTTTCCACTTCTACTATATTTCATAAAATACTAGGCACAAATAGCATTTCATCCCCTCAAATATATTATTTATTTTGTAAAAGTGTTTGAATTTAGAACAATATGCATGTTTTTAATTTAATATGTTTCTTTATAGGCCTTCAGATATTTGAAAGAATTGTTCTGATCTTTATGAATGCATAAAATAACACTTGATAGAACCCAATCTGGGCTTTCCTTTAGGGTGTGGTAGGACACCTGTGTTAGTAGCTTTTTTAAGGTAATTAATTTATTGCATAAAAGTTGTCCATCTGATTAAAACTTTAATTCATCTCAGTACTTTTTTTCTGGAGTTGAAGTTCACCATCAGTTCTATTCTGGTTTCACTTCTCCCTTTGCAGATTTTCAAAGGGAAATAATGAAAGGATGCTTTCTTGCTCTATCATAAGTGACAATAAATATTAAGCATGTAACAATTTAAGTTGATCACTACATGTTTCACATATTTTCACAAAATATCCCATCTGCCAGTGTATCTTAATAGGCATTTTAAGCACTTGAGTTTTTTTAAGGTAACTTCCTGGGGACAAAAAAAAAGTCATGAAATGATGTGGCCAATGCCTTCCTTGAATATACTTATCAAGTTCTTTAAGTTATGTCAGCATAAGACGTGAAATTTTATGAACAATAAAGCAAAGTACACTTATGAAGTCAACTTGCCATTCGTATCTTTCTTTTTTAGGCAAATAGCAAAAATTTTATATTGTAAACTCCAGTTTTTATTGTTAACTCGTTATTTCTCTCAAAGAAGAAAATGTAACATGAAAGAAATAGACACTGATGACACCCTATGGAAGGCCTCACCATCCATGGGGAGCAGAAAGGATTTGTGATAGATAGGGTTTTAGTTGGGTGGAGAGGTAGGGGAGGGTGGGAAAAGGGAACTGGGATTGTCATGTAAAACAATCATGTTTCTAATTCAAATAAAAAAGTTAGAAAACAAGAAATAAGTGCCCAAGATAAAGGAGAGAAATGACTGCAAATATTTAAAGGAACATTTAACATTTGATCATAGTTAAAGCTTTGACTCTGAGATACATGTATGTGAGCTATGTATCACTGGAAGTATTTTTTTTTGAATCTCTATATCCAGCATATTATCTTGAAATGATTATATGGTGTCTTTACCACGTAAGTCTTATAAAGATAAGTTTTTGTGATTGGTGAGTCAAATAATATTCAGCATTGGACAATGTTTCAAGAGATGTTAGTTGATCACTCATTTTTATAAGAATAAATATTTACTAGAAACAGATCACATTAGTCAGTTCAGTGCATCTAAAAGAAGTAAGTAGTTTCTCAAATAAAAACTGTTCAAAGCCTTTTGCTTCTTTTTCTACCATTATCTTCACCATTTAATTGAGAGTCATAATTTAATTAACAAGCTAGATAGACATCTTAATATTTACAAAATCATGTAACTTTGTTGTTTATTGATATCAACCATTTCCATAGTAGGAACTAGTAATATAAATGAGCTATAAATAAAATGTATACACATTATGCTGACATTTGAGCTATGTTATTCTATATGTTATGTGTAATTTTTTAGTTGAGTATATACAGTATTTGTTTTAGTTTAATTTTGAATCTACCTCACCAATAATCTGGAGAGCCATTCAGTGAGGTTTACTGTTGTTTATCTGAAAAACAAAATTGTTGCATGTGAACCGGCTGGAAAGTACATTTTGAAACAATATGTTTCTATATCTGAAAATCAAAATTAAGTTGTCAAATGCTCTGACTAGAGAACACTGAGTTATGAACAAGCCCTCACATTGTATCACTGGTTAACAACTTGGAGCCGTGGGCTCTTAAGCTTAAATGTGATACTTTTTTTCAATAGTATATAAACTTTAAAAGCTGCTATGTATGATAAAAATACTCTTATTAATCTTGCCTCAAGGTTGAGTTAAGGGTTGTAACAGTTACTTAACACCCAGGAAAAGAAGCAGAAGTATCAGTTTTACACCAGTCAAAATACCTCTCACAGAAGGATTATTTTGTAGACACATTTTGTGTTTCTTATGTGGAATATGATCCTGAATAAAAGTATAGTTGAAAAGCAAAATAATTTTTCATATTAAATGTATCAGATATTTAACATGTCAGTCATCATAGAGTTTGTTATCTAAGTGAGTGTTCACATTAAAAGGATATAAAAAGTGAACAGAAAATAACACAACACACACACTTTTGAAATCAAGTTAAATAGTCCTCATGTCAGGAAGGCTAGTTTCAAGAGATTTACGTGATAAGCAACATAATGAAAATAATGTCTATTCAAAGCCTTCTAGACACTAATATTTATTCACAATATAGGAGACTGGGAATTACTGTTTTACCTTGATATTAAAAAATTAAAATCCCAAAAATTTTCTTGAAATTATGTGTTATGTTGGAATAACACATTGATTATGTTTAGATTCTATGTCTATAACAAAATGATTGCAAACAAATACTATCTTGATAAAGTTTAATCAGCTTTAACTTATTGAGCTTTATTTCATCCTGTTTTCAGGAAGTTCATACTCCTTGGTTAATATGTTAAAGCTAATATCATTTTTCCTGAGACCTCAGTCATAGCTTTTATATTGTTCTCATTCATTATCTAACTTTGTTAATTTCCTTAAAAAAATACCTTACAATCATTTAACTTTTAGTTGTCTTATGAAGTTTAAAGAACAACTAACATTTTCTAAAGGAATACTCTTAATTTCATATTTATATAATGATATAATTTTGTATCTATTGCTAGTATTATCACTAGGATTTACTTTATAGAAGTCAGGGGAAAAGAAATTTATTTCTCAAAATCAAATGCTCTTCTCAAATAATTAGAACTAATCAAATAAGACACCAAACATACATACCGCCAGTAGCTCCGACAGAGCAAAAATATCAAGCCATACTTAAAGAATTTCAAAATTTCCTAATCAATAATTTTAAATGAAGTTTCCACCTACCTACCCCCACCATTACATCAGGTTGAAGAGTCTAAAAGAAGATAGACCCAGAAGAGAACTTTTCAACACTTTAATTTTTTTAAATGTGATACTGTTCTTTTTAAGGGTTCTTTCATATGTGATCAGTCAGAGATACTGACTTTTGTGAGTTAACACAAAAGTGAAGTAGCACTTTCAAGTCCTGTCTCTCTTTGGAGATTTAATGCACTTTGTAATATCTCTGAGATCAGTCAGGGAGAGACAAGAAGAAAGAAATTTGATTTTGAGTCTGGACCAAAGCTCAGCGACTTGAGAGGCACCTAAACATAATGAAAAGGAAGAAGTTTCAAAGAGAAAGTTGGCTGCTATGACCAGAATCCACAGGGCCAGCAGGACTAACATCAACCAGAGGCGGATTTAGAGGGGTGTCTTATGATCTCTCTTGATGCCATTGACACTTCAAGACCCAGTTTCATTGGGGGACAGTCCAGTAAAAGAACATCTCCAAGGGACACAGCATGGCTGCAGCTTTGAGAAAGACATGAAAATACCAGCACCAAGGGCCTAACGCTGTCCTTTTCTCAACCAAAGATCACATACATCTGGGGAAAGCAAAAGTCAACATCTAAAATGTGCTTTATTTCAAGTTTGACTTGAATGATATAAAGTTGGCCGTATAATAGCGAGATGCTTACTTTTGTGACCCAGGTCCAGCTTAATCTAAGAGCAAGTCATTAGCTGATTCCAGGTAGCCTTCTCTTACATTCCAGTGAATAATTCTCTATCCTCACTTTATCTTTTGTTAATTTGTAAATTAAAATAACTCTCATGAAAATTGTGTGTGAAATATGGAATATCAAACTAAAATACTTGCCTCTTTGTTTTCATGATTGCTGGGTTCCTAATGGTTCTGAGGGTTGTAGCATATAATGAAATATTGATGCAGAGAATGCATACAGTATGCTTGGCATAAAGATTATCAAAACAAAAATATTAGCAGTAATGGCCAGGGAATTAAATAAGTAAAACAGATATCTTGAGCTCGAATTGTGCATAAACAACACCAGTGTATTTTTAAGGGACTTGGGTGGTGACTTGGCCTTTCAAAACCATAGTCAATACAACAAAATCAAGTCTACTTTATATGAAAACCATGTACAAAATCTTAAAATTATGCCTCAAGTATATCTGTCATGATGATATATATGCTAAAATTCCACGAAACTAAATTTATAGGGGGTAAATTGTCACTTATGTGTGATGACAGAAAACCTTACACATTTGTTTACATAAGAATCATACACAAAATGAGAAACAAGTCTGTTACCTGTCAAAATAATGAAAGAAAAATCAGTTTTAGCTTATATATTCAGTTAATTATGGTAAAGAGCTAATAATTACCATTTCAAAATTATTTACATTTAACTCAATGATAAAAATCATCAATTTAGAAAAAATATATAATTATGACATCGGAATATCTCATCAATTTCCCAGAAAGTAATAGTTAAATTGAGTAAAAAATAATTAGTCTGACATCTTCTTTCACAGAATATTAATTAAACTTTAAATTTTTATTGACTGCTAACATTTTGCAGGTATATCATGGAATCTTGCTTCCCCTTTCAATAACAAGATAAAGTGAAAATATGGGATTTTTGTTCTAGGAATGAAGCAAATTTGTGAGTAATATTCTATATATAAAGTTCATATAGAACATAGGACAATTACCAAATATTCTAATAACATCTTTTGTTGGCAAAGTATTTGTTAGCATGAGGATGAAATAGTTTGAATGATAAATGTCCCACATAGTCTTAGACATTAAAAGCTTGGTCCCCAGTTTTGGCTGATTAGGGAGGATTATGAAGCGTTGTCTTCTTAGAGAAAGTTTTTACTGGAAGTAGACTTTGACAGTTTAAAAATTGTTGAATTTCAATATTGTTCTCAGCTTTGTACTTTCAGTTTGAAGATGGGAACCTTCAACTTTCTCTTTCAACTGCAAGGCCTTTGCCTCTCCATCATGGACTCTAACCCTCTAGAAACACAAGCTCAAATAAAATCCTCCTGTATTAGTTGTGATTGGTCATGGTGGTTTGTCACAGCAATAAGAAAGTAACTAATCCAATGATCTTTCACTAATTAATAATAATTATTAACTACCAATGAAATAATTTATAAAGTAAATTTGTGAAACTATTTTCTTGTGTTACAAATGTAATATACAAAGTCACTGACTACCGCCAAATACATTTTTCCTCTTCAAATATAAGTAAATATTAAGACCTCTTTTGATGTCTAGACTACATAAATTGGATTGGATTCTGAAGAGTGTTATCCTTCTAGCCTATACAGAAGTGATACTCACAGTAATAACTAATGCTAAGCAAGAATCTACTCCATCATTTTCCAACTAAAATCATATTGAAAAAATATAACAATGATTCTTTCATGTGTATCTTATTTTCTATCTCCTATGATAATCTTCCAATAGTTACTTGAATATTTAGTATTCTATATATTTTCCTTGAATAAAGTCTCTTTGCTTTCTAAAAATTTATGAAATCATTTGTCTAAATATCTCTGTATCATATATATATATATAAAATCTGTCTAATATCCGAATCACTCTAAGCTAAAAAGATTAAATGCTATATTTGAACAAACATTGGGAGGAATAAATCTTTTTTCCTATTCTTGTGAGGAAATAGCTATTTTAAGTATATCTACATTGATTTGGAAGTCAATTGCTTCATTTTTAAATATTTGTCTACAATCTACCACTTATTATGTTGTGAATGTTTAAAAATAAAAAGGGAAAGATTGATTTTTCTATTCTCATAGATGACACAAGTTGGAATGAGAAAGCATTACAGATATAAGTGGTGTTTTAAGTACTTGTAAATGCTTGGGTAATCTCTTTTTATACTGTTAGTGTGATCAAATAGTCCACAAAGCACTGGAAGTTCTAGTCAATATTCTTACTTACCATCCCCTTCTCCCCAGGACTCAATGTTATGAGCATGTTACTAAAGACACCACAGAAAGTGGAGAAACTAAGCTGGTATTCACCTGTAAGCTTCATTGTTGTTGACTGGCTTTCATAGTGTTTGAAGTTGCTTATTCAAATGATAAAAGGAGAAAAGTAATCATCCATCTCATCCAGCTATGAGTCCTGAAAGCTACAACAACAATCTGCTTGTAAGTTATGCCTAGTTTTACAATAGTGGCATGAATATTATGGGAGTAACCAACTTCTTTTCAGTGGGATCTAAGACTCCATGAGCTGAAAATTGTACTTGCAACTGTTAATGGTAGCAAGAATCTGTGCTAGACTTGTCATGGGCCCCAGAAGAGAACCTAATAATATCATTCTATAAAATAATATAAGTAAAATTAATTATTCCTATTGTCATAAATCAGCACATCTTTCAACCAAGATCAAAGAGGTTCTTTTTGTTTAAATATCAACTACCAATGGGAGCTGAACTGGTTAAGAGAAGAGATTAAAAGCCCATGAAGTCCTCAGCTTTAAATGAGCCATGCAAAGCACTCCTGTAGCCACAAGGCTCAGGGGTCTTCGTGGAAGACCTCATTCCTCATAAGCTGTATCTCTATCATTACCTCAGTTTGAGTGAATTATTTTTAGTTCATAATACAAGGTAGAAGGAGATAATATCACGAGTATATCTATTCTATCTGTTTTACAAGGCTTCAAATTGCTTAACATAATATATTTTGAGAAAACATGAGACTTTAATTCAATCTATACAACATGGAAAAATTTTGCTAGAAGTTTAAGGTATAACTACACTGCCTTTTAAATGTCCGTCTAGTCATTCTGATACATATTTCATAATTGTTTGCAATTTGAACTTCAAATTAGCATTATATTTCTATATTGACTTCTATTTTTTATGCCTTTACATAGCAATGCATTGTTAAAATTATATTGTTCCATTACGTGTTCTTTGTTTTATGGTTACTAAGACCATTTTAAAGATATTATCCTCCTAGTTTATAAAAATGTTAAGACAGGGATTCACTTCTGAGTTTTAGTTACTGTAATAACTATTATTAACCTTGCTTTCACTGCTACAAATTTTAAATGTAACTAATGCATCATAGATCTCTGAAATGTTTTCAAAGCTGTGTAGTGTTCTATGTTTGGTGTGAGGAAGAGGAAATTAATTAATAATTTATCAAAAATTATCTATGTCTTCACCACTTGGAATCTAGAAATTTCCAAATTATTTGCTTTAAAAAAACACTCACACCAAATAATATAATCCAAAGATGTCAATAGGGTTTCATTTACCTTTCATAAAATTATCATCTATTGTTTAAGATAAAGAAATTAATATTTTCTTATTAGTAAAAGAACATGGATTAGAAATTTTGCCCTCAAAAATTGAAAAAACATGTCATTAATAAGCAGCATTAAATGTTACTTTATTTTTTTTGTAATCACAAAATTTTTTGCCCATCATTGTGTTACAAAGCAAATATTTCAACATTATGTTTTCTTCACCTTCTTTCTCCACATAATTGTTTACCATTGGCATAGAGTTTCTTTGAATAAAAATCTACTTTGTTTAATTCTAACCTAAATGTTTCAGAGAAAAGCAAGGGTATTCAGCTAGTCAATTGAAAAATCTTATTAGAGTCATTACATCAGTCTAGCATCACGAACTGTAAGCAACTTGATTTATATGCAAAGAATTCCTTTTGAGCAAGGACCATATGAAGATGTTAAATGAGTAATACTGCAACTCAACAAGTTTTTATACCTACATTTTATTATAGAGCATAATTATTCTGTTTGAACAAAGCTTAAAATACTTATGATTTGATAGTAAGTTGCAGACTATTCCAATAGGTTTTTTTTTTAGCATTCCATCCCTCATTTGCTTATTATCTAATTAGCTAACATTAATTATATAATGTCTACAACTGAAATACTAGGGCTCCAACTATTTAAGAAGACAAAGTTTTGAATCTAAAAGAACTTAATATTCTAATACAAAACTGTGGACAATGAAACAATGTACTGAATTTAAACAAGAATTTGTTCTAACAATTTTTTCTTTAAGATCTTTATTAAGCATGAGTTCTCATATTTAAATCAATACAATGGTGTTAGTTGCTCTGCCTAGTGAATGACATCGTGCAAGAATATTTGAATGTCTTTTGTCTCAGAAACTTTTTAAAGTTTCTAAAATCATGCTGATTATGAAAAATGACTTCTGTTTACTAGGTTCTTTGTAGTTGACTCAAAAAATTTAAAGGTAGTACCTCATTCCTTTTCATGGTTTGAGAGAGATATAAAGAAAGAGAAAGAGGGGGAAGATTAAAAAATAAGAGGGGGGAAGAGATCAAGAAAGCAAGAAAGAAAACTAAAGGAATTAGTGTTCTAACAAGCCAGTTCCTAGGAAAATTAGAATCTTTATGATGCAAATATTGATAAAATACCATTAGTGTTGAATTTTTAAAAATAGTACTATTTTGAAAATCTTGATATATACAAAAAATGTTCAGGATTTTGAAACAGGAATTACTTAATAACTACCATATGCACAATAAAATAACCTATGAAATTTAGGTTTAGATGAAATTATGTCATAAATTTTTTTTTATGTACATGTAGGCAAAGTATAGAATAGTTAAACTTACAGTGATTCAATACTTATTTATTTTGTAATAGATTTTCCCAATCTCTATAATAAAGTCTTAGTCCTTTCTCTCTGCACTGTTGCCACAAATTGGCAGCAATAATATGTCTGGTAGCATTAGAAGGTCATTCCCTGAAATACTGTCTCAGAGAAGCAATAGCCTTGGGCACACTGTTTGATCATGGTAGATAACAAGATTGCAAGGGCAAGAATAGGAAAAGGTAAAATTGGGTGTTAAAGTATGAGCTCATTTTAGAAATAGCTTAGTCATTTTAATAGTACAAATATAAATTTTTAAAAGTTAAATTGCCTATTTTTTCAAAAAGTTTGATTTTTACATACATTATTAATGTCACATAGAAATTATGATATAACATTATTACTGCACATAATACTCAAATATACAGAGCATATTATTTTCTTTTTTAGTTTTGTTTTAAGAATAGCAAAAATAAACTTCATGGTCAATTCCACAATTATCAAAATAGTTAATGTATGTTAACAGCCTAATGGTATCTTATAGCGAAGTAGGCTTTCAGTACCTTTTTCATACAATTTTTCATCTATTATATATATTTGAAAGAGATACAGTCATGAGCCTTTAAAGTGCATTATATGGGGCTGTCTAGATGACTTAGTGAATAAACATGGTTGCTATCAAGGCTTGTGACCATGACCTTAGATTTTTTTTTATGGAGATTTTTAAAATTTAAATTAGAAACATGCTTGATTTACATGTCAATCCCAGTTCCCTATCCCTCCACTCCTCCCCTGAACCCCACCATATCTCATCCCATTTCTGCTCCCAAGGAAGGGTGAGGCCTTCCATAAAGGATATTCAAAGTTTGTCATATCATTTGGAGCAGGGCCTAGGCCCTATAACCCATGTGTCTAGGCTGAGAGAGTATCCTTCTATGTAGAATGGGCTCCCAAAGTCCATTCTTATATTCGGGATAAATACTGATGGCCTCCTAACTGACACGCACATTTAGGAGTTCAGAGTCAGTCCTGTGCTGTCTTCCCAAGTATCTGTCTGGGGACCATGAGCTCCTTCTTGTTTAGGTCAGCTGTTTCTGTGGGTTTCTCCAGCCTGGTCTTGAACCCTTTCCTCATCACTCCTTCTTCTCTGCAACTGGATTCCAGGAGTTCAGTTCAGTGTTTAGCTGTAGATCTCTGCTTCTGCTTCCATCAGCTACTGGATGAAGGCTCTAGGATGGCATATAAGGTAGTATTCAATTTCATAATTGGGGAAGAGCGTTTAAGGTAGCCTCTACACTATTGCTTACATTGTTTTTTGGGATCATCCTTGTAGATCTCTGGACATTTCCCTAGTGCCAAATTTCACTTTAAAGAAATAATGGCTCCCTCTATTATGGTATCCCTTTTCTTGATCCCCTGTATGCTTTCCCTGACTCAATCTTCCTGCTCCTCCATTTCCCTTTGCTCCCCCTCTTCCCCTCTTCTCCTCTTCTCTTTCTCCCAACTCCCTCTCCCCTCTCCTATGCACCCATTTATCTCAGGAGATCTTGTCCTTTTCCCCTTCACCAAGGGACCATATATGTCTCTCAGGATTCTCCTTGTTTTGTAGCACCTCTGGCGGTGTGGATGGTAGGATGGTAATCTTTGCTGTATGTCTGCAATCCATATATGAGTGAGTAAATACCATGTTTGTCTTTTTGTGACTGGGTTACCTCAGTCAGGATGGTTTCTTCTATTTCCATCCATTTGCCTGTGAAATTCAATATTCCATTGTTTTTTAAGCTGAGTAGTACTCCATTGTGCAAATGTACCACATTTTCTTTATTCATTCTTCAGTTGAGGGGCATCTAGGTTGCTTCCAAATACTGGCTATTACAAATAATGCTTTTATGAACATAGTTGAACAAATGTCCTTGTAGTATGAATGTGCATCTTTTCGGTATATGCCTAAGAGTGGAATTGCTGGATCTTGTGATAGACTGATTCCCATTTGCCTGAGGAACCACTATACTGATTACCAAAGTAGCTGTATGAGTTTTCACTCCCACTAGCAGTGGAAGAATGTTCTACTTTCTCAACATACTCTCCAGCATAGACTGTTATTGGTGTTTTTGATTTTTGCCATTCTGACAGAAGCAAGATGGTATCTTGGAGTGGTTTTGATTTGCATTTCCCTGATGGCTGAGGATGACCACATTCTTAAGAGTTTTTCAGAAGTTTTGGATTCCTCTATTGAGAATTCTCTATTTAGTTCTGTACCACACTTTTTAATTGAATTATTTGGTGTTTGGTGAGTAGTTTTTTGAATTCTTTGTAAATTCTAGAAATCAGCACTCTGTCAGATGTGGAGTTGCTGAATATCTTTTCCCATTCTGTGAGCTGCCATTTTGTCTTGTTGACTGTGTCCTTTGCCTCAGAGAAGCTTCTCAGTTTCAGGGGATCCTATTTATTAATTGTCTATCGCAGTGTCTGTGCTACCAATGTTATGTTCAGGATGTGGTCTCCTGAACCAATTTGTTCAAGAGTACCTTCCCCTTTCTCTCCTAAGATGTTCAATGTGGCTGGATTTATGTTGAGGTCTTTGATCCATTTGGACTTAAGTTTTGTGCATGGCGATAGATATGTATCTATCTGCAATCTTCTACATGCCAAAATCCAGTTGTGCTAGCATCATTTGTTGAAGATGCTTTCCTTTTTCCATTGAAAGTTTTTTTAGCTTCTCTGTTAAAAATTAGATGTTCTTAGCTATGTGGGTTGGTCTATTTTTGTGCCAATACCAAGCTGTTTTCAGGACTATAGCTCTATATTAGATCTTGAAGTCAGGGATAATGATGCCTCCGAAAGTTCCTTAATTGTACAGGGTTGTCTTTTGGCTGTCCTGGGTCTTTTGTTTTTCCATAAAAAGTTGAGTATTATTCTTTCAAGGTCTGTGAAGAATTGTGCTGGGATATTGATTGAGATTGCATTGAATATGTAGATTGCTTTTGATAAGATTGCCATTTTTACTATGTTTGATCCTACCTATCCAAGAGCATGGAAGATCTTTCCATTTAATGGTATCTTCTTTAATTTCTTTCCTAAAAGACTCAAAGTTCTTGTTATACAGGTCTTTCACTTGTTTGGTTAGCATTACTCCAAGATATTTTATGTAATTTATGGCAATTGTAAGGTGTGATATTTCTCTGATTTCTTTCTCAGCCCATTTATCCTCTGTATATAGTAGGACTACTGAGTTTTTTTCGGTTAATCTTGTATCCTGCCACTTAGTTGAAGGTATTTTCCAGCTGTAGGTGTTCCCTGGTACAGTTTTTCAGGTCACTTATGTAAACTATCATATAATCTGCAAATAGTGAATGTTTGAATTCTTTTCCAATTTGTATCCCTTTGACCTCCTTTTGTTGTCTTATTGCTCTAGCTAGAACTTCAAGGACAATATTGAAAGAGTGGACAGCCTTGTCTTGTTTCTGATTTTAGAGGAATTGCATTGAATTTCTCTCCATTTAGTTTGATGTTGGATGTTGGCTTGCTGTATATTGCTTTTCTTATGTTCAGGTATGTTCCTGTTATCCCTGATTTCTCCAAGACCTATACCATGAAGGGGTGTTGGATTTTGTCAAAGGATTTTTCAGCATCTAGTTAGATGATCATGTGATTTTTCTTTTTCAGTTTGTTAATATATTGGATAACATTGATGGATTTTCATATGTTGAAGTATCCCTGCATCCTGGGATGAAGCCTACTTGATCATGCTGGATGATTTTTCTGATGTGTTCTTGGATCTGATTTGCCAGTATTTTTGCATCAATTTTCATGAGGTATATTGGTCTGTAGTTGTTTTTCTTAGTTGTATTTTTGTGTGCCTTGTGTACCAATGTAATTGAAGCCTTGTAATAAGAGTTTGGCGATGGCCCTTCTGCTTCTTTTGTGTGGAGCAATTTGAGGAGCATTGGTATTAGCTCTTCTTTGAATTTTTTTGTAGAATTCTGCACTGAAACTATCTGGCCCAGGGCTTTTTTTTGGGGGGGGGATACTTTTGATGACTTCCACTTTTTCTTTAGGGTTTATAGGTCCGTTTAAATTGCTTATCTATTCTGGATTTAATTTTGTTAAGTGATATCTATCCAGAAAATTGTTCATTTCCTTTAGATTTTTAAATTTTGTTGAAAATAGTTTTTTCAAAGTATGACCTGATAAGTCTCTGGATTTCCTGAGTGTCCAATGTTATGTCACTATTTTCATTTCTGATTTTGTTCATTTGAGTGTCAATGTTCAGTGTGCCTTCACTATAGAAATATTTTAATTATGTTATTGCTTTTCTTCATGGAATTTCACTAAATAGCAATTTACAATCACTTTTTTCTCTCATTTTGCTTTTCACTTAGTTTAACTTTTAAAAGAGTGGAATTAAATATATAAACCAACACCTCCATCTATATCTTTGTTCATTTTATTTTACCATGGTTGATTATCTGAGAATGGTTATTTTGTACAGAATTTACAGTATCAGAAGTAAGTCAAAATGAGCACCACGGAAAATATCAAACAACAAAGAAAACTGATACTTTCTGTTCACATTAAATATAGTAGTTGGAAAAGATATGTCACCCAGGTGTCATCTTCTTGTACACTACATAGAATTTAGGGATGGATACTAAAATGTCTCAGTGAAGCCTGTCTTCTGATAGCCATGGCACAAACTCAAAGTTCCCATGGGAAATCTGGAATCCTCCCACAGCCCCAAAAGAATGTAGTACTTTTGGTGTCCTCTACATCTAAATGAAAACCAAACAAAACACCTGAGAGATAAAGGCAGATATTCTGTGAGACTAGGCAGCTCAAAAGCCCAGGAAATGACTTGATTCCTCTTTATTCCAAGGATGGTTATATAAAAACATGAACCAGTCGTGTGAACATATGCATTGTGGATAGCAGCTTAGGAGAGGTGAGGATAACTCATAAAGTCTTGCCTCTTGCAAAAGGCCCAAAGAGTATATGAGAAAGGGGCCATAGAGGATAAACCTCAGTGACTGTCATTATTGCCTATATTAAGGCTTCAATTACTTGAATCATATCAGTCCAATTATACAAAATTAAATCTTGTGTTTGCATAAAACTGTGTTTCTGAGATTAATTCTTGATACAACAATGGTTTTCATTACTTAACAATCATTTCTGGCAGCTTAAACAAATATTTGGTTCATGAAGGAGGATAGTCCTGAAGACATATATAAACAACAATTTCACAACTTGTTATACAATAACTATGATTAGGTATTTTTGTTTTCAGAATCCCATACATATTATTGAAGTTAGAGTATAATTAGACATTATGCTTTGTTAATTGAAATATATCTATGAATGTGTGTGTGTACATGTGTGTGTGTGTGTGTGTGTGTGTGTGTGTGTGTGTGTGTTTAATGTTCACATATATGTCTGCACCGATAGATGCATATTAATGTGTAGATCTGTTGGTCCCTGCAGAAAATAGAGGTCAATATAAGGTATCTTCTTCAATAATTCTCCATGTCATTATTTGAAAAAAGATCTTAAACTGAACCTAAAGTTCATCCATTCAGCTAGGCTGGTTTCATGAGCCTAGGGAGTCTAACTGTCTCTGCTTTACCCCAAAGCTAATCAATAGGGTTAGAGATGCATACCACCACATTGCTTTTTACTTGGGTACTGGGAATATCAAATAAAGTCCCTTTGCTTATATAGCAGGCACTTAGTGACTGATCTACTCCCCAATCTAATCTCTATGTGTTATTTTTAATGAATGTTTTCTTAGTAATAATTTGTACTGGTACCCCACACACAAAATAGATAAAACATATCACACATTTTCACAAAATCAGAAAAGTCAAATTTCTTCTTTGAGTTCCTTGAAAACAGCAATATAACTTCCCAAATACGAACTGAACTTTCATGCATGGAGTGGTAGCACTTTAATTCCAGCATTTTGGAGGCAGAAGCAGACAATGTCTGTGAGTTCAAGGCAACCCTGGTCTACATAGTAAATTGCAGGATAGCCAAAGGGAGACCCTGTCTCAAGAAAACAAAAAGCAAAATAAAACAGAACTTACCAAAAAAAAAAAAAAAAAAAAAAAAAAAAAAAAAAAAAAAAAAAAAAAAGAACTGAACTCTGGCTTTCAATCATTTCAAAGAACTGGTTTGGTGAGGTAAAATGAAAATGATTTTTAAAGGTATTTATTCCTCATAACTTACTTGCATTCTAGAGAAATTTTGTTAATAGACCACAAATCCTTTTCCTGTGTAATATGAAATGAGGCTGTAAAACCATGTATATTTTGTGGAGGAAACTGAAATGTTTGATGTCAGATTTTTGTTGAGAGAATGACTTAATGTTAATAAAAGCAATATCAGAGAAAGATTGAAAGTAAATGATGCCCACATGAAACAATGGTGAACCATGGTAAGCAGTGGAATGTCGAATAATGTCAGAGATGGAAGTCAGGATTGCCTTGGAGAACCGCCCTACTAGTTAGCCATATTGAGACTACAGTTTCTGTTTCTATAACAGAAAACCTGAGACAGTGAGTTACAAGAATAGAAGGTTATCTTTGTTATTGTTGGAGAGGGTAGAATTCTAAGATTGGTTGGCCCAATTTGGTAGGTCCTTGAATTATTATAAGGTGGGAAAGGAGAAAGAGAAGAAAATGAAAAGGCTAACCTGACTGTGACATCCCTGTCACCAGTAACTTAATCAGCGCCCCTCCCCAAGTTCTTTATGGCTTTCTCACTTCTCAAAGGCCAGCTAAGAAATGAGAACTAAGTTACAGCAAAGTTTCAGAAGACCCCGCCTTACTGAAATCCAGCAGGGTTTGATCATGGACTACTTTAAGTCTTCAGTCATGTTACAGTTTTCAAAGTGATTTGCTAAGCTCCGGCTATCTCCGTGCCTTTCAAGACAAAGTCCACACTAGCCTTAGATGAGTTTCTGGCTAAATACCTTAAGAAAGTGTGGCTAGAGATCTTAGATGAGTTTCTGGCTAAATACCATAAGATTGGGTGGCTAGAGATCTTCCTTGCTGCTTGGTTGTGGTTTGGCAATGGGTATCAGGAAAGGTTTTCAAAGGCAAGTGAAGGCTTGAAACAGAACAAGAAGTAAGCCTTGCAGAAGAAGAAATTGTCTGATGGAGAGAGAGAGAGCCATCACTGCAAGGGTTCACTCTGATTTTAGGGTAAGGGCATTTAGGTTATCTTCTCCACCATTGCCTGGATTGTCCATTCATGTCATCCTTGTAAGTCTCTGGAAATCTCCCTAGTGCCAGATCTCTCCTTGGACCTAAAATGGCTCCCTCTAATATGGTATCTCTCATCATGCTTTCCTCTATTCTTCTCAATATTTCTGCTCCTCCATTTCCTCCTCTCCTCTCCTCTTCTCCTGCTCTTATTCTGGCAGCTTCCTCTCCTTTACCCTCATGCTCCCATTTAGCTCAGAAGTTCCTGCTCTTTCCCATTCCTGGGGTCATGCATTTATCCCCCTAGATTCCTTCATGTTTCCTAATTTCTTTGGTGAAGAGGATTGTAGGCTGGTAATCCTTTGCTCTATGTCTAAAATTCATATATGAGTGAATACATACCATGTTTGTCTTTTTGTGACTGGGTTACATCACTCAGGATGGTTTCTTCTAGTTCCATCCATTTGCCTGCAATTTTCAAGATTCCATTGCTTTTTTCTGGTGAGTAGTACGCCATTGTATAAATTACCACATTTTCTCTATCCATTCTTCAGTTGAGGGGCATCTAGGTTGCTTCTGGGTTCTGGCTATTACAAACAATGCTGCTATGAACATAATTGAACATATTTCTTGTTGTATAAATGTGCATTATTTGGGTATATACCAAAGAGAGGAATTGCCAGATCATGAGGTAGACTGATTCCCATTTTTCTGAGCAACCACCATACTTATTTCCAGAGTTAGTCTTACAAGTTCGCACTCCCACCAGCAATGGGGGCGTGTTCCTTTTTCTACACATCCTCTCCACCATAAATTGTTATTGGTGTTTTTGATTATAGCCATTCTGACAGGTGTGAGGTGGTATCTCAGAGTTTTTCATTGCATTTCTCTGATGGCTAAGGATTTTGAGCACTTTCTTAAGTGTCTTTAGAGCCCTCATCCAGCGGCTGATGAAAGCAGAGGCAGACATCCATAGATATACACTGAACTGAACTCTGGAACTTTGTTGCGGAGAGGGAGGAATGAAGAGTGAAGGGGTCAATACCAGGTTTGAGAAACCCACAGAAACAGCTGGCCTGAACAAGGGGGAACACATCGACCCCAGATGCTGTCTGGGAGGCCAGTACAGGACTGATCCAGACCCCTGAACATGGATGTCAATGAGGAGGCCTCTGCACTCTAGGGGTCCCTGGTGGTGGATTAGTATTTTTCCCTGGTATAAGAAGGGACTTTGAGAGCCATGTGAAGGGATGCACTCTTGTTCTGGACATATGGGGAAGGGCCTAGGCCCAGCCCAAGACGATGTGGTGGACTTTGCTGAGCCACTGTGGAGGGCCCTACCCTGCCTGGGAAGTGGAGGGTGGATGGGGTGGGGGTAGGTCAGGGTGAGGTAGGAGGGGTGTGGGTGAGGGGAGGGAGATGGAGAAGGAATTGACATGTGAAACAAGCTTGTTGCTTATTTGAACTAATAAAAAAAAGGAAGGTCCATGTCCACGTGGGCCTTCCTACTATGGCATGAAGCCAGGCTCAACCCTGCCTTGAGGTTTGTATGCTGTTCTGGTGTGCCTCCGTAGGGAAAAATGGGCCTCGATTTGTTTTATAAATTTTATCAGGGAAAAATATCCTGAAAATTATTTTAACTTCTCCTATCTAGTAGATAGAAACTAAGTATAACTTATTATGACAAAAACAATTTCTATTTTTCCTCTGTATATTATTCAAAAGAGTCATGGAGCTTATTAAACTGCTTTTTAGCTGGAAAGTAATTTAAAGACAAAATTATAATACCCATTGTTTTATTACATTTTTCTCTTTTAAAGAAATAACTTCCCAGTTTAATAATTAAAGCCATAATAAATTTTATAATGAGGAGATATTATAATTCCCTTTTAGCTTATCTTTATTTTCATCCTTTGAATGAAAACTGTTATCATTCTGAAATGTATTCTTTGCTTGAAACAAAATGTGATGGATGTTTGTGAAATTCAAAGGACACTGTCAACCATATTGGAGTCAGACTTACTATCCTGTTTGTCTTCATAAAGACTGTCTTTCTGCTACACCTCACTTCATGCTCTAGACATGGGCTACAAGTAATATTAAGGAGTTTCTGAAAAAAAGTGCAGCTTAAAAAAACTCTTTCTGCAATAAATCAATACATTACTCAGTAGCTGTGGTTTAACTCCGGTTTGGGAGGCTTCATAAAAGAGAGAAGGAAATGAAGGCAAGAGTATGAAGGAAAATATAAAAAAAATGATGATATTACCTTGCTACAAGATGCAGAGGGAAATTAATATTCAAAAGGTTAAGGTGTCTGTGAGATGTATGTAATGAGTAACACTCATAGTTTGTTACTATAGGTTCATTGCCTCTAATGTTGAGGACGGCACATGGATAATTTACGATTCCCATTGTCCCCTCTGCAGGGATTAATTCTGAATTATTTATGTACCTATGTACGCACAGAACTGAAACATTTTAGTTAAAGTCAGGCACTCACTCATAGTCTTGAAATTATGCAGCCCTTGTTGCTAAAAATGATGTTAGCCTCTTGTGATTTAAGTCATAACATTTTATTTCCAGTCCCACTGAGAGAGAAGGCATGCAAGAAGGAACAAGGAGTGTGTTTCTCTACGAGGGAATTCAGAATGCATTTTTAAAAGATGTAAATATATAATGGTAATTTTGTTGAATCAAATTATTGTTGTAGAGAGCATATAAATAAACCTATATTTGTGATTTGTGATTTGTGATTTTGAATTTGATACAATAGGACCTGTTTTCTTCTCAGTGTCTTCCACACAGAGCCTCTTCATTTCAATAAAGGGAATTCCACCTACGCACTAATTAATGGAGAATGAAATTTCATTTTAGGGAAGTTGTTCCAATCCATTCAGATTTCACACCAAACTGCTTAGTCAACTGAATTTTTTCAAGTACTGTTTCTCCTTAGTTTCCAGTGATTACTAATTGCTAGTGAATGTTCCTCAAACTATAACCAAATTAATGCAAAACACAAAGTAAGTTTCCATGTTTGTTAACAAAGGGCTAAATTCTGTACTAACACCGCAGGTAAAACCTTGCCAGTGAAGGACCATCTTACATGTTAAAAATAAATTATATTTGTAGAAAGAGTTTACATTTGGGGTATAAATTATCAGCTCTCATATATTTAATTAAGTTTCTTTGAGTGAAACAAGATCCAAATAATCCACCCACTATTCATTTAAGAAAAAAAATGTGAAAATACAAAACATAAATGTCTCCAAACAACTGACCCTAGGCTGTGGAATTCAGACAGTTCAGGCTATTCTGACCTTAGAATTTATGTTTCTCTAACAATTATGATGCATCTCATACAGACAGGATTTCATATAGGGTACTGATATGGAAATAGATAAGGGAATAAAAATATTCAAAAGGCAAAAGAATACATATATGCATATATATAAGACATCAATTTCTCTCCTAGCTCCCGCCTCACACAATTCAACAATTGCTAATAAATTAGGAGGAGGGGCATCTTGATGTACTGCTTGACTATAACACAAAGAAGTGTAGTTAGCAAGAAGCTGCAGTGGGTAATGAACAGTATTTTAACTCGGCAGTTTAACCTCCGTGTCTGTCAGCTGTGACCTTTTACCAACCCCAATGAGAGTCTGATTTCTCACTTCTGCTACTCACTGCTGGATGAGTGAATGTAGAATTTGACAGCGCGAGGTTTTACATGAAAAGGAAAGGTACTTAAAAAGCATGTTTTGTGATGATAGGCTACATTTATTCACTGTTCATTACACTTGGTGCAGCAGCAGCGTTGGAGGATTGATTGTGTGTGAGGAGCTTGTCTGCTATGGAAGTGAAGAGGCGTTATTGACCCGCATGGTAGCTGAAGTGACCTCTAGATGACCCCCCTTTCACCTGAAATTGACCTTGAAAACAACCTAGGGTTCATTCCCATTTAAATAGGAAGGAAATTCTTCTGAGCAGCACATGAATCTTTAGAACTGATCTATTGAGCATTTCCTTTTCTTTCCCCTCATCTCCTGCTTTCCTTTCAGAGGTACCTGCTTGTGGGGGGTAAGGGGAATGCTAGCTTTTACATTTCCAGACCCCGCAGCTGTTTTGCTCTATGTTTGTACAGATTTATGGAGGGGGCCAACCAGACTTTGGACTGCTTGATGTAAAATTTTACCATTCATCATTATTGATTAGAGCCCACACTCTATGGCAGAGCCCAAACCTTAGTATGACAATTGCTATTTCAGTTGTTATGGACCATAATGGGCCATAGGGATGATTTAAAGGAGCACAATAGCTATCTGTAATTACACATGAATAATCCATGAATTTTACACCACGATGCTTATGATTAGACCCTAACAACCAAGGCCTGAGACATTTATTCTTGTCCTCTCATTGGCACCTGAGCCAAAAGTTGCCAATTTATGAAAATTTAAGCACAACAAGCTTATCCTGTCTTATGACAAAATTTAAAAATGAAATCTTAGCTAAAATGAACTACACAGTTGTAATAGCATATTACATTTTTACAGATGACTTGATTAGTAATTGAACTCACTCCCTATTAGAAAATGATGTTCATCATCACTTCTCCATTAACATCAAGAAAACATATTAGATTTCTTTTATACTTGGTGATGGAGTGAAGCTGAATACTTATTGGTATCATTATCACTTTTTAAACCAACATTTTCCTTGAAGTCTTCATTCCCATATTTGACTAGAAAGGTAAGTGAAAATAAGCCAAGATGATAGATTAGATCTTACAGTATTATGGAATCTGATAGATATTATATAAATAACCATTGAAATCAGTACATTAGCCTAGAGGCCCATATGGTAGGATACACAGTAAATCATTCTCTAATTTTACATCTACAGGGTAGTTGGAGAAACTGGTTGCCTTGTGATCTTCTACATAGCGTAGAAGAATCTTCAGAACACTGGTGCAGGCATACCTAATTATGTCCAATTTGCTTCTCAAGAAATCCCCAAATCCAGAAAATATCTTTGAATAGGTATTACTCTATGGACAAAATAAATTTGAGGTTCTCTTTAGGAAAAGCCCAATTTTTTAGTTTAGTAATCCTGAAGGCCCTTGTGCATACCAGGCCAAAACCATGGAATGTATTCAAACATCTGTGAGCTCAATTTTTTTTCAGTTGTTTGAACTTGTGTAACCAACTGGTTTATATACACTACTTTGAAAATTCTAATTTCTTGATAACTTCTTTAACAATTTTTGGAGTGGATTTTGGTTTTGTTTGTTTGGTTGGTTTGTTGGGTTTTGGCATACCTCCCAGATGTGCCAGAAAGTCTCTGTCTGGTTTGACAACATTTCAGGATTGACCCTATTGTGGTTAAGTCTGATATATTTTTCATACTGCTCAAATATTTACATGAAGAGATGCTGGCTTATTAGCAATCTGGTGAAGTATTTGTAAATCTGGATCACAAATTTGACAGGATATTAATTGCATTGACTTGACCCATTTTCTATCTAAAGCTCTACTCTATAATTCTTGTTTCATTTTATGATAATCCTATGCATAAAGGAGGTAACTCAGATATTTGTACACAATAATACCCTACCATCCACACAGGAGGATTCTACTAATCTGACTTCATTGCTACCTCACTCAGCATGTGAAGGGCTTACACCTGTGACAGCTTCACAGCTCTTTCAGGCCTGATCTTAAGCAATGCATGTTATCCATTACATCTTACATCCTCCTCTCCATTACATTGATGGCCTCTGCAAGGGTCCCAGCAGGTTAAAAGGACTTGCAAATTGCAATTATTCTAATTTGGTATTGCAGCATGCTTTTCTTTCATATCCTTGCAACATTGTTTTTCACTATAAATTTTCTAATGTTGAAGAAGGCTTTGGATTTTCCTACTAAACAGGTTTCACAACATGACTAAAATAATTTTTTATAAACTAAAGCAAAATGAAATGAAAGAAAGCACAGTTATTTTCAAGTCATGAAAGTAATTTTCTAAACTATTACATCCTCTTAAATGTTCAGATTTCTCTGTAAATCAAATGAAAACAAAGCAGATTCATGTTTTCTGTAAGAGCAAGTACTTTATAGAATACCACAAAAATAAAGGTTTGCAATTAGTATGACATTAGAAACCCATGTACTTATCTAGTCAGCCTCCGTCTCATCTTTGTTTTACCTCTCTATAAAGGATGAGGCAGTTTTGCCCAAAGGAAGAAATAAAAGGGTATCCTCGTTAAAAGGTACATTAACGAAAAAAGAACAGCTTTATTGGGGCATGTGGAAAAAGGGATGTTTGAGTAGTAAATGATAATTTACTTTTGAGGTATATTAAAAAGGTTTAATCTTACTGATCATGAGTTAAATTGGATGTTTTAATCAGTTAGTGAGTGCCAAAAATAATTATGCCAGAGCGCTTAGTCTGCAGAACGTGTACACAAAGCATATAAATCCTGTCCTTCCCCAGGGATTTCTCAGAATAACACACAACTGAAAGACAAAAGCGGTATCAAACTCATATAAATTAACATTGCAAATGATCTTAAAAATACAATAAATAACATGATCCCATCACTTTGAACATTTAGCACAGGGAAGGGTGTCCAACACAAACATATGCATTAATCTAATGTATCCTCCCCCAAATTTCTCAGTAAACTTTTTGCCATTTTCATTTTACAGTTCAACTCAAGGTCATTCTTTTCAGCGAGAGAACTGGTCTGGGTGACCAAGCAACCTGAGTTACTTGGATATAAAACTTAGGATTTAGGATTATTTTTCTAATGAGTTTTTACTGAGCAAATCAAAGGAGTTGAATCCAACGATCATAAAATTCATTTGAGGTTCTGAAATTTCTATGATTTTATGATTAATGTTTACTATAACCCAAATTAATTTTATGAGATGAAAATGAGTGTAGCACACGGATCAATGCTTTGAAACTACCAAAAAGAGTAACTCTCACAAATACCTGCTTAAACAGTATATCATTTATTAAAGGTATACTCCTCAAAATTATATTTTTATGACAATGTTAAGTACATTTATTTTGTTCTGTCTCTTTTTGCCTGAAGAATACAGAATTGATATGTTTCAAAGTACTAATATAAAATGTCTTGGTAGACCATATGCTGTATTCTATTGTGTAAAGATTATATATATATATATGGTTGTATTAGATGTGCCTTACCTTTAATACCAACTCATCTACCATAAATTATTGACAACCCTTAATGTGAAAACAGAATTAATAACAAAGTATGTTGGGCCAAAATTCATTTTATAGAGTGACTTAAATTATTTTTTAGAGATAAAGAAATTATTCCAGTTAAGGTAGCTATTAGAATTATTAGACTTCTGAAATGTTTATTTGTATTTCAATGGTGGCATGAGTTCTGGAATATGCATGTTTAACTTCAGTGTGAAAGCTTGTCATTTCTGGGAGGTAGATGATTTTTATTTTTTTTAAGTAAATGAAGAGTAGGCAGAGGTTAAGTGAATCATCAGTTTTACATCAGATACTTTTCCCATCATGTAGCTTAATTGGTTTACACTGATTTTGTACTGGAGTATTTAGAGACAACATGGGGGCCTTTCTGGAGATCTGAACAGCTGCTTGATTTGCTAATGAACAAGATTATCAGTAGCCAATTGCTCACAGCTGACAAACTGCATGCTCCTGGTTAGTCCTGTGCAGAGGGAATTCTATAAATGTGGCTTTTGTGTTCACACTGCTGCCTATTGGGTGATTTAGGGAGTCTGCTTATCCCTTTACTAACCGAGTTTCATTATATACCAATTAGGACTAGAACATACAAAATTTTATACTCTGTGCAAAACAGAATGCTTGAACTGAGTGTCTTTTCTTAAATATACAATAGCAGCAAATGCATTAGCATGATTTTTGAGTTGAGCGTTGTTGCTATTATTTGGGCATCAGGGATCCCCTTAAGACTTTTATTAAAGTTCAGAATCTACTATACACACGTTTTTTTTTGCAAGTGATATGAGATATTAGTCTACTTCAAGTTAGGAACACTTGCAAGAGAAATTAATTTACTTTAGGACACGTAAGAGCACTAATTAGAAGAGACTTCTGACTAATTATATGAAAAACTATCAACCATGCACCATTTTATATATTTTGCTCCAAATAATGAGTGATGTCCCTTGGGAAACAGAGACACAAATTTGCAATAGGTTAAAATACATTCTTTTGCACCTCCTCTTCTAGAATTTTGGAATATTGGGAGAAAGACTGTTTTGTAATTAGAGTCACATGATACCTTTGAATGTGTAGTTGTCATTCTTTTCTAGATATTTCAGCATAATTTTCTTAATAAAAGAATTGTTGAAAAAGAAAATAAAAATGTCAAAAAAGAATTGTTTTTTAATTTTAAAACATTTTTACTTTACATACCATTCCAAGTTCCCCCTCCCACCCTCCTCCTTCTCCAACCCCCTTCCCCTTCCCACTCCCCAGAGAGGTTGCACCTCCTAAGGGAAGTCAACAAAGTCTGTCACATCAAATTGAGGTAGGACCAAGGACTTCCCCCCTGTATCTAGGCTAAGCAAGGTATCCCTCCACAGGGAATGGGCATCAAAAAGCCAGTTCATGCACATGGGATAAATTCTGGTCCCAGTACCAGTGGCTCCATAAACTGCACAAGCCACACAAATGTCATCCACATTTAGAGGGCCTCCTTAGGTTCTATGCAGGTTCCTCAGCTCAGCTGTCAGTTTGGAGTCAGTGAGCTCCCACTAGCTAGGATCAGCTGTTTCTGTGGGTTTCCCCATCATGATCTTGACCCCTTTGCTCATATTGTTGCTCCTCCTCTTTTCAACAGGACTCTGGGAACTCAGCCCAGTGCTTAGTTGTGGAACTCTGCATCTGCTTGAATCAGTTATTTGATGAAGGTTCTATGAGGTCAATTAAGGTAGTCATCAATCTAAATACAGGGTCAGTTCAGGCACCCTATCTACTATTGCTCAGAGCCATAGAGCCATAGAGCTTAGAGCTGGGGTCATCCTTGTGGCTTCCTAGGAATTTCCATATTTCCAGGTTTCTCAATAACCTCATGATGGCTCCTTGTATCAAGATATGTCTTTACTTGCTCCCCCTCTGTGTCCTTCACCCAACTCAACCATCCCATTCCCTCATGTTTTCCTCTCCTTCCTGTCCTGTTATCCCTCTACTTCAACCCTCCACCCACACTCCTCATTTACCCAGGAGATCTTGTCATTTCCCCTTCCTAGGCAGATCCATGTGTGTCTCTCTTAGGGTCCTCCCTTGTTACCTTTCTTCTCTGGGTTTGTAGACTGTAGGTTGGTTATCCTTTGCATTATAAATTCCATTTATGGGTCAATATATACCATGTTTGTTTGTCTGGTTTACCTCACTCAGGATGGTTTTTTCTAGTCCCATCCACTTGCCTGCAGAGTTCAAAAGATGTCAGTGTGTGTGTGTGTGTGTGTGTGTGTGTGTGTGTATTAGAGGAAATATTTTTTATTAAAAGTATACTTTTTCAAACAACATATTTGGATTACAGTTTCCCCTTCCCCAGCTCCTCCAGGATCCTCCTCATTTACACAGCGACCCAAATCCACACCCATTCTTTCATTCTCTCATTAGAATGAAAAATCACCAGAAACAAATACAGATGCTAAGACACATACATTCACACATATAGAAAACTCATAAAAATAAAATCAGAAATCACAATTTATAAGCAAAATATCATTATTTTATGCAGCTGAGTAGTAATCAATTGTGTAACTGTGCCACATTTTCTTTATCCATTATTGGGTTGAGGGGTATGTAGGCTGCTTCCAAGTTCTGGCTATTATGAAAAATGATTGAGCATCCTCTGGGTATACGCCCTAGAGTGGGATTGTTGGGTCTTGAGGTATATTGATTCCCAATTTTCTGAGAAACTGTCATAGTGATTTTCAAAGAAATTGTACAAGTTTGCACTCCCACAAGCAATGGAGGAGTGTTCCCCTTACTCATCCTCTCCAGCATGAGCAATCATCCCTGTTTTTGATCTTAACCATTTTCACAGGTATTTCCATTGTTTTGATTTGCATTCATGGATAGCTAAAGGTGTTAAGCAATTCCTTAAGTGTCTTTCAGCTGTTTGAGATTCCTCTGTTGAGAATTCTCTGTTTAGACCTGTATCTCATTTTTAATTGAATTATTTGGTATTTTGATGTCTAGCTTCTTCTTGAGTTCTTTGTATATTTTAGAGATCAGCCCTCTGTCAGATGTGGGGTTGGTGAAGATCTTTTCCATTCTGTAGGCTGTTGTTTTGTCTTGGTGACCCTGTCCTTTCCATTACAGAAGCTTCTCAGTTTCAGAAGGTCCTATTTATTTATTGTTGCTCTCATTGTTTTGGCTAAGGAAGTTTATTTAGGAATTGGAACATATTGGTATCCAATATGTTCAAGGCTAACCTCCAACTTTTTCTTCTATGGAGTGAAGTATGTGGCTGTATTTATGTTGAGGTCTTTGATCAATTTAGACTTGTGTTTTGTGCATGGGGATAAATATGGATGTTTGCATTCTTCTACATGCTGACATCCAGTTATGCTGGCACCATTTGTTAAAGATGCTTTATTTTTTCTATTTTATAATTTTAGCTTCTTTGTGAAAAATCAGGTGGGCATACGTGTGGGGATTACATTGATGGATTTTCATATGTTGAACCATCCCAGTATCACTGTGATGAATCCTACTTGATCATGTTGGATGATTTTTCTGATGTGTTGTTGGATTTGGTTTGCCAGTATTTGATTGACTATTTTTGAATCAATGTTCACAAAGGAGATTTGTCTGTAATTCTCTTCTTAGTTATCTCTTTGTATGGTTTGGGTATCAGAGTAACTGTAGCCTCATAAAAAGAATTTGGCAATGTTCCTTCTGTTTCTATTGTGTGCAACAATTTGAGGAATATTGGTATTAGCTCTCCTTTGAAATTCTGGTAAAATTGTTTGCTGTAACCATCTGGCCCTGGGCTTTTATTTTTTATTTGTTGATGGGAGACTGTTGGTGACGAATTCTATTTCCTTGGGGAGTTATAGGCCTATTTAAATTGTTTATCTGGTCTTGGTTTAATTTTGGTGTGTGGTACCTACCAAAAAATTTGTTTCACTCTGTGAAGTTGTGTTACTTTGGTCTAATAAAGAACTTGCTGGTCAATAGCTAGTCATGGGAAAGGATAAGTAGGCAGAGAGAACAAATAGGAGGAAAAATCTGGCAAGAGAAGATCAAGGAGCAAAAGGAGAAGAGGAGGACTTCAGGGACCAGCCACCCAGATGCACAGCAAACCACAGAGTAAGAAGTAAGAAAGGTATATAGAAGGGTAAAAGCTCAGAGGCAAAAGCTACATGAGATAATTTAAGTTAAGAAAGCTGGCTAGAAACAAGCCAAACTAAGGCCAGACACTCATAAGAAAGACTACATGTGTATATTTATTTGGGAAATGAGTAGTGGGACCCCCAAAGAGCAAAGAGCCAAAAGAGGGAAAAAATCCCTACAATGGTCAGCCTTGAAAATCTGCATTCAAGTAACATTATGCTGATTGAGTATTTTGTACTTATGTATTCAGGATTATGTGTGTATGTATGTATGTATGTATGTATGTATGTATGTATGTATGTAGTCACATAGGGATGAATATATGTTCGTATACATTTAACAGCAATAGGCCATGAATTTGAAATAGAATGTGGAAGGTTATATGGAGAGGTTTGAAGTGAGTAAGGGAAATTGGAATATTATGTAATTATATTATAATCTCAAAAAGGAATAGAAATAATTAAAAAAAATCTGCCATGCAGAAAAACATAAGCAGTCAAAATAAAAACCTTGAGAATTCATCCTCCACATTTCCAGTCTATTTTGACATGTATTCTGTCTTCTCATATGATGATATTTCCAGTTAAACTACTGAGCTATTTTCAGAATCAGTGTGACCCTCACCTATGTCTGCATTTCTTCTTGCCACTCAAATGTCTTCTGTTGTTTCTGACTTTTTCCTTCAGCATCACTTCTTCTCATTTTTCTATACATGCTCAGGATGAGTGTGCACCATTTTCTTGTTCTCATTCCTCTCTCCACAAATCTTCCCGCAGTATTTTCTACTGTGTTCAGGTTTTCTTCTTCCATTTCTGGACAGTTCCCTCCAGTCCCAATTACAATGACCAGCACAAGATACTTCTTGTAATTACAAATCACAAATTCTGGTTTAAAATTATATGATTGATTCTGAGTCTCTGTGTTACTTGGCAATTATGGCTCAACAGTTGCCTGCTACCTATTGTGCACCTTCACTTCATGCTGTCAGTCTCTGGTTTTCTTTCTACCTGCATGCTGTCTCTTTTCCTGTTCTCTTTATAGGTTTTCTCCTTTCCCAGGAAGGCAATTTGGATGCTTTCCAGAACTTTTTCTTTCATCTCCTGTCTGTGTGCTCTTTGTGATCTCACATAATTCAATGAATTTATTAATAGCTATATACTGACAGTTCTCCATGCATATTCCTAGATTAATGATCTCTCATAAACTGAGGACCTAAAACAATCAGGTAAATGTCTAGTAGACAAATACATTATGTGTCCAACTCTGATTTTCCCAGACCTGGTATGCCTCCAGACATCTATTGCCTGGCTGATGGAAATTTATTTTAATAAAGTTATTAATATATGTGACCCAGGAGTGAGCCCAGGGCTTTACCATGCTCCAGAAGTATTCTACCATTGAACTACCTCTCTAGCCCTAATTAATGACAAGTTTATCCTTTAGTTGATAACTCAGACCTTTAGTCATATTTGCATAATTTTCAAATCTTATCACCTTATCCTTAAAAGATACATATTTTAACTACCTCTTTCTATATGTATTGTCATTGCACTGGCCAGAACATTCTCTTTCCCCACTTCCATTACAGTATACTTCAGCTCTTCCAACATTTCATCCTCCTCTTCTACAGTCTAATACATTTTAGCACCCAGAGTGCTGGTACAAAATACCATTGTGATAATATGATACTTGTCAACATTTAACAATGATACTAAATTTTTCTTAATGTAAAGCAGTGAGCTTTACAATGACCTAAAACTCACAACAACAACACAATCAGCCAATTTCTTTTCATCTATCATTTGTTTCTCTTTTTCTTCTTCATGTAGCTCTAGCCACAATCAACTGATGCTCTCCTTTGATGAGATCACCATTCTTGATGTTTCTTCACCCAAAAGTTTTTATTCAACTAGTATAGTTAATACTTTTCTCTAATTTTCTCTCAAATATCATCTATCAAAGACTAAGACACTTAATATTGCAAAATTCAGTCTTTTCAACACTAGACCAGATGCTTGTGATCCTGATCTAATTTTTATTTCCATAGCATTTGTCATCTCATAATTAATTAAATAAATCACCTTTATTAATAATTTATACTAATAGTTTTTGGAGAAGTATGGTTTTAACTTTAAGGCTTCAAGACTGTATGTATTTAATATTCCTTTGAAAAAGTACATTGTTTTCTAAACTGTTTTGGTTAATAAATCAAATAGAATCTAGTTTCATAGATTTCATAAATTGGAAGCAAAAAGATAAGCATTTACTATAATAAAATGTACTGAAGTTTGAGCTGAGACATGTGTAAAGAAGTTTCTTTTACAGCTTGCACATGTGAAACTATGGCCTTTCCTGATAGGCAAGATGAGTTAGGGAGTATCTTCTACCTAACAGAATTCTTAGTCATTTTAACCAAAAAACCATAGATTAGGGACACTGTGGTAGGTGAATGTTTCTACTGTACTGAAATCAGACACTAACATGAAGTAGAAGTTTTTATACTGAACAGCATGATTTACCAAACCCAAATATATTGTACTGAGAAGAGTCCTAAACATGTTCTTTGGTTGATGACACTGAGTGACCTGAGAGAAAAGACTAACATACGCTTCTCTAAGGAAACACACTGACTTCCCCTCATTGAAAGACAAGCACAATTACTCAAATAAGTCCTGGCAAAAAGACAGCAAACTGCCTTCTAGATATTTTATATTTTGTTTTACTGAAATGAGTATGGGAAAGCAAGTTATTATAAGACATTGAGCTATATATAAAGTATTAGCTAACTAAAAAACCACTGGAATACTAGGATACAGTCCTTGGGATTTTTCAATTAACATGTAAGGTTCCAGAAGAGAAAAAATTATAATAATCATAATTATTAAACAATTGTTGGGTAATGTCTATTAATATCTGAGGTAAGTAACTATGAAGGACATTTGATTTAAACATGTTATAAACATTGAATTTTGACTGGAATTTTGACAATGCTCTAACTAGAGAAAATAAAAAAAATTAGTCAAGCAAGAATTCAATGATTTAATATCTACCTAATAAACTAAAGAAAGCAAGTAAAATACTCATATCTTGGTTCAAAAATAATAAACATGTACAGTTTCATGATTCTTTAGAAAAGCACTGCCAACTGTATAATTTTCTAGTTGAATTCCCTCTTTTCAGTCTTTCTAGCATGTTTGACAGTTTTAAAATAATGGTATCAGAATTTAAATGAAAATGGAAGTACAATGTGAAATGCATAAATCAGTCAGTGTGTGTGTGTGTGTGTGTGTGTGTGTGTGTGTGTGTGTGTGTTTGCATTTAGGGATAGAATTAAGATTTATATTTTTGGAAAAGAATATAATTCTAGATTATTTATAAAGATTATAGATATAGTACAAGATACGGGACGTGACAGAAAAGCTGGTTCAGTAGCAATAATAGTAGGTGACATATTAGCAATATAACTAAGTGCCAACCAAAGTCTTTCACAGCTACTATGCCAAGACTAAAATAGAAATCAGACACATGTTTCTATCAGATGGGGGTTCATTGGTAAGATGCAGCTGTTGCCTTCAGCACAGAAATTGAAGATAAATAGATTCAAACGTCGAGAGGTTATAGCATCACTTGAAAAATATAAATTCTAGTTACATTTTGAAAAGCATGAAGCACAAAATGAAGTTAGCTGATTTCAAACACCTTTTCATGATTTTGTTGTTCTCCGAGAACATGCCAGAAAACTTTACATAGCAATTTTTATTCAAATCAGTCAGTTGTCAGCAAGTATTGTAGCAAAGAGTAGGGAAGACCCTTGACTGCTGCCAGGAACACACGTGGGACTATTAATGTTTCACTAGCTGTAAGGGATTGACATGTGAAATTATAATTTGAAAAATTAAATAATAAAAAAGTGGAACAACAAAAGCTTCATTTGATAATTAGAGATCTGAAGTGAAAAAAAAAAAAAAAAAGAATGCTCAGACCACAATTTGCTAGTGACAATGGCTGAGCTAAGTGAAATTCAGTACTTTAAGCAACCTGTGGAGCTGGAGAAACTACCTTGTTCTGGCAATCAGCTGTGAACAACAGCAAATTCCAATTAGGCTTTCCTCATCTTACTAGATATATTTACCTTTGAAATTGCCCTACAATTATGTTCACACCTATAATTCTCTCACTTTTGAGATGGAAGCAGGAAGATTGAGAATTCGGGGTTACAAGATCATCCGAGACTACCTGGTAAGCTCAAGGCCAATCTGGGCTACATGAAACTCTCTCAAAAACATAATAAACAAAAATAGACAATATATAAACAAACAATAAACAATTAACAGTCTAATTTGAAATGAGAACTTCTACAGAATGTTATCATTCCATAGATGTCACTGGTGTTGGCACAGTTTTGAAAACTATGATTTCTGAGTAAATATACAAATAGCAATTCTAACTATTTTATGTATACATGAAAGACTTAAATTATCATTTTGATGGAGAAATCTATTTAGCCCAAGTTCAGTATATGTTCACTGTGGTGACATATTTTTGGATATGATTTATTAAAGCTTGCCTGAGGATTCAGAAAACAAAGCCGGCCATAAGGCATAAAAGTCAGGCAATGGTGATACATACCTTTAATCCCAGCAGTCATACTATCTAGAAATAGAGCTAGCTGGTAGTGGCACACACCTTTAATAACAGGGACCAATACAAGCAAATGTATCTCTGTTAGTTCAAGGCCACACTGAGTTAAATGAAATTGGTCTAGTTCTAAAGAAACATCTCACCAAAAGGTTATCTCAGCACTTGAGATGACATACCTTTAATCTTGGGATTTCAGTTATAAAAGGAAGAGTCAGCACGAACGATTGCAGACTGAGGTTTGGTGGAAAGATTTAGTCTCCAATCATGTTGAGGAGAACATAGCAGTCTAAGTGAATCTGAGGAGCAGTGAAGTCAGAAGCACTCTGAGGGTCTCCCCTGTGGTCTGAACATAGAGGTATGAGCTACTGGCCAGCTGCTTTGCTTCTCTGATCTTCAGCTTGAAGCTTGAACCCCAATTTCTGTCTCTGTATTTTTATTATTTCTACTACAGTTTATTGTCTCTGGTATTTTTAAATACACCTAAAACATTTATGCAATTGAGTATAGGGATTATACTTCAAACATCTGCTATGGGTGGCCCACTTTCCCCCTCACAATCACCCTAGATTTGCTAGCACTTCATTTCTTCCAAGTATTTTCTTGGGTCCCAATTTCCACATCTGTAATTGAGTTAAAGTCTCTGGTCTATTAAATGTTGTGATGGTTTGATTCAAAAATATTCCTCAAGGAACCATGTACTATAATTGTGACTATCAGCTCATACCATGTTTTAGAATGCTTGAATCATAGGTTTTCTGACTGCATCAATTAATTAGTTCATTGTTAGAGTTATAACCATAATGACATTGGAACATAATAGAGACTTAGGATAAAGTACCTAGCTGGGTAATAATTACCTTTTGGATTACACCTGTGAAGTTTATATCTTGTCATTGGAAAATCTTGGTCTCCTGGTTTCCTAACTATAGGGAGGTGCTGCAGGATATGTAAGCAAATTATGTAAAAGTCTGTCTATATTTTACCTGAATTCACTAAGGCAACTGATTGGTTTATTAAAGGGCTCAATTTCCAATATCTAAGCAGTACTTCCAAGGAAAGAGTGGAACTCAGGATGAATCTATGTGCATGAGAGGAGACAGCAAGACCCAGAGAGAGTTAGGCATATAGAACAGAAGAGAAGTAAAAAGCCATGTGGCAGAATATAGATTAATAGAAATGGGTTAATTTGAGTTATAAAATTGGTTAGGATATTTGGGAAGAAGCCTAAGCTAAAGGCTAAGCTTTCATAATTAGTTACAAGTCTCTGTGTCATTATTTTGGAGTTACTAATGCAAGAATGACCTACAAGAAATGGCAACTAAATTTGGTACCCAGTGCATGGCAAGTATATCCACATAGAGCCTGAGAAAGCTGAAATGTTTTCCAAACATGGAGTGGGACATGGCTTCCTGGTGACTGCAATATTTTGGGTAGATTATGTGCTTGAGGCATACAGAGGTGTGATTGCTTTAACAGGTGTGGGTTTGTGCTACTTGGATTGAGTCTAGGTAGAGATTCTTACTGCAGCTCAGCCCACCAACTTCCTAGAGCACAGACAGTAAAATGTGGCTCCAAGCAGGTACCAGCTGGTATAAGACTAAACTTTCACAAAATATGTGGGGCAGGGCCACCTGCCAGTTCCATGTGTTAAGCCCAACAGCAGTAGATCTACCTGATTAAGGCTTAGTTCTCACAGCCAGTGAATATGGCAAGCAATTAGTAAAGCCAGGTTCAGACCAAAAATATTCCACATTTTCTCTATCCAATCTTCTGTTGAGGGCCATCTAAGTTGCTTCCAGATTCTGGCTATTACAGATAATGCTGCTGTGAACACAATGGAGTAGTACTCAGCAGAAAATAAATGAAATAAATGTTGAAATGGATAGAACTAGAAGAAACCATCCTGAGTGAGGTAACCCAGACACAGAATGACAATCACGTTATGTATTCACTCCTAAAGGGATATTAACCATAGAGCAAAGAATTATCATCCTACAATCCACATCCCCACAGAAGTTAGGAAACAAAAGGGACCCTAAGATAGACATATATGGACCCCTGGAAAAGGGGAAAGGGATAAGATATCCTGAGATAATTGGGAGCATGGGGGAGGGGACTGAGGGAGGAGAAAAGAGGAGGGGAGAAGGAGATGGGGGAGGAGGACATGAGGGATCAGGAAGATTGAGTTGGGTGGAGAATAGAGAAGTAGAGCAAGAAAAGTGATACCTTGAGAGGGAGCCATTATAGATTTAAAGAGAAATATGGCACCAGGGAAATGTCCAGGGATCCACAAGGATGACCCCAATTAAGAATCTAAATAAAATTGGAGAGGCTACCTTAAATGCCCTTCTCCTATAATGAGATTGATGACTACCTCAAATGCCATCACAGAGCCTTCACCCAGTAGCTGCTGGAAAGATAAACAGAGATTCACAGCTAAGCACTGAGCAAGACTCCAGGAATCCAGTTGTAGAGAGGGAGGATTGATGAGCAAAGGGGTCAAGACCATTCTGGGTAAACCCACAGAAACAGCTGCTCTAAACAAGGGGGAGCTCATGGCGCCCAGAATGATAGCTGGGAAACCCGAATAGGACAAAACCATGTCCCTTGAATGTGAGTGTCAGTTGGGATGCCTGGGCTGTCTATGGGGCCTCTGGAAGTAGAACCAGTATTTATCCATTTCATATGAAGGGATACTCTGTCAGCCTAGATACACAGGGGAGGGACTAGTTCCTGCCACAAATGATGTGAGAGATGTCAATAATACCCATGAGGGACTCTCTGGGGAATGGATACATGGGTGGGATGGGGGATTGGTGAAGGGCATAGAAGGACAGAAGGGAGAAGAAACTGGGATTGGTATGGAAAATAAGATTGTTTTTTTTCCAACTTTTTTTTTATTTGTATTAGAAACAGGATTGTTTTACATGACAATCCCAGTTCCCTTCTCCCACCCATCCTCCCCTACACCCCCTCAACTAAAAACTTACCTCTCATATATCTTTTCTGCTTCCCTTGGATGGTGAGGCCTTCCATAGGGTGTCATCAGAGTCTTTCGTATCCTTTGGGATAGGGCCTAAGCACACCCCCGTGTGTCTTGGCTCTGGGAGTATTCCTCTATATTCTATATATAGAATACTCTATATAGAGAGTATTCCTCTATATGGAATGGGCTCCCAAAGTCCACACCTATGCTAGGGATAAATTCTGGGCTTCTACAGGAGGTACCATCGATTTCTGATTGTTTCTTAATTTAATTAAAAATTTACTAAATAAATCCTCCAAACTTATACAGAATGCTTTAAAATGGTCTTAAACAATGCAGAAAGAGGTCCTCCGGCTGGCGCCCCAGCCTCAGGTGAGTCTGGAGGCTGCTCTGCCACATAACCTCCCCCATCAACCCTGGCTTGCTTCTTCTTAAGCACCACCCCCAGACAAGAGTGGACCTGCCCAGAAAAGAAGGCCCACCCTGAGTCTGGATATACCTCACACTTGTCCACCCATTACCCTCTGCCCTCCAGTGGCTGCCTGAGCCTTAGTCTGAGCCCTTCGCCTGCCACGTGAGAGAGAGACCCCATCTGCAAGACTGGAAGAAGGGATGGGAAGCTGACAGGATAAGAACACACTCAACAACAGAAAAACCAATATGACACCACCAGAATCTAAGGACTCCACACCAGCAAGAACGGAAAAGCCCAATGTAGAGAATGAAGAAGAGGTAGACCTTAAAAATTATCTCATGAATTTGATAGAGACCATTAAGGAGGAAAGAAGAAAATCCCTTAAAGTAATAGAAGAAAAACAAGTGAAAATTAACATGAAATGGAGGAAAAGACAAACCAAAAAATTCAAGAAATAAACTAATCCGTTAAACAATCTAAAGAAAACCAAGAAAAAACATCCAAACTAGTGAGGGAAACAATTCAAACAGTTCATGGTTGGAAAGCACAATTAGAAACAATAAAGTAAACACAGAATGAGGGGATGCTGGAAATAAAAAAGCTGAGTAAATGATCAGGAACCACTGATGTAAGCATAACCAATATAATACAAGAAATGGAAGAGAGAATCTCAGGTTTTGAAGACTCACTAGAGGATATATAGTTGTTGAACAAAGAAAAACCTCAAGTCCAACAAATCCCTAACACAAAATATCAAGGAAATATGGAACACCGTGAAAAGACCAAAACTAAAAATAATAGGTATAGAATAAGGTGAAGAAATTCAACTCAAATGTACAGAAAACTTATTCAACAAAATCATTGAAGAAAACTTTCGAAACCTAAAGAAGGATATGCCTATGAAAGTACAAGAAGGTTACAGAACACCAAACAGATTGGACCACAAAAAGAAGTCCCCTCGACACATAATAATCAAAACACCAAACATACAGAATAAAGAAAAAATATTAAGAGCAAAGGAAAAAGGACAAGTAACATACAAAAGGAGACCTATCCGAATTACATCGGAATTCTCAATGGAAAGCTAGAAGAGCCTGGAAATATGTTCTCCAAACTCTAAGGAAAAATGGATGTCAGCCCTGACTACTGTAATCAGCAAAGCTTTCAATAACTATAGGCGGAGAAAAGAAGATATTCCATGACAAAACCAGATTCAAGCAATACATATCCACAAATCCATCCCTACAGAAATTACTGGAAAGAAAACTCCAATGTAATGAAGATAACTACACTCAAAAAACTGTAGGCAATAGATAATCCCACCTTACCAAACACTAAAAAAGGGGAAAACCACAGACAATATCACCAACAAAAACAAATCCAAAACAAACAAGAATCAACAATCAATGGTCATTTAGTATCTCTCAATGGCAATGGTCTTAACTTGCTTATAAAAAGATACAGGCTAATAGAATGGATACAAAGACAGAATCCATCCTTCTGCAGCATACAAGAAACACATATCAACTTCAAAGACTGACAGTACCTCAGAATAAAGGGTTGGGAAAGACTTTTCAGTCAAATGGACCTAAGAAAAAAGATGGTGTAGCAATCCTAATATCAAACGAATTAGACTTCAAACTAAAATCAATCAAAAGAGATGAAGAAGGGCATTTCATACTTATCACAGGAAAAGTCCATCAAGATGAAGTCTCAATCCTGAACATCTATGCCCCAAATACAAAGACCCCATATTTGTAAAAGAAACATTACTAAAGCTCAAATCACTCGTAAAACCTCACACACTTATAGTAGGAGACTTCATCAACCCGCTCTCACCACTAGATAGGACCACCAGATGGAAACTTAAAAAAGAAACAAAAGAACTAACACATGTTATTACCCAATTGTTTTTAACAGATATCTATAGAGAATTCCATCTAAACACAATATACCTTCTTCTAAGCCCAAAATGGAACCTTCTCAAAAATTGAACACACACTTGGCAATGTAGCAAACCTACACAGATACAAAAAAAATTGGAATAACCCCCTATATCTTATCAGACCCTCATGCTTTAAAGTTAGAATTCAACAACAACATAAATTGCAGAAACCCTACAAACTCCTGGAAATTAAATAATGCATAATTGTACCATTCCTGGATCAAGGAAGAAATAAAAAGAGAAACTAAAGACTTCCTAGAATTCAATAAGAATGAAGACACAACATACCCAAACCTATGGGAAACATTGAAAGCAGTGCAAAGAGCAAAATTCATAGCACTAAATGCCCACATGAAGAAACTGGAGATTAGTCACACTAGAGAATTAACAGCACAACTGAAATCTCTAGAACAAAAGGAAGCAAGTACTCCTCAGAGGAGTAGATGCCAGGAAATAATCAAACTGAGGGTTGAAATCAATAAAGTAGAAACTAGGAAAACACTACAAAGGCTCAATAAAATAAAGAGGTGGTTCTTCGAGAAAGTCAACAAGAGAGACAAACCTTTATCCAAACTAACCAAAAGGTAGAGAGAGAGCATGCTAATTAATAAAATCAGAAATGAAAAGGGGGACATAACAACAGACACTGAAGAAATACACAGAATCATCAGGTCATACTTTGAAAACCTGTACTCCATAAAATTCAAAAATCTAAAGACAATGGACAAATTTCTGGATAAATATCACTTACCAAAATTAAATCAAGAGCAGATAAGCAAGTTAAACAGACCTATAACCCTAATGAAATAGAAGCAGTCATAAAAAAATCTAACAACCAAAAAAGCCCAGACCCAGATGTATTCTACAAAAAATTCAAAGGAAAGCTAATACCAGTATTCCTCAAATTGTTCCACACAATAGCAGCAGAAGGGACATTGCCAAGCTCTTTTTATGAGCCACACAAACCAAACAAAAAAAGAGAATTACAGAACAATATCCCTTATGAACATCGACGCAAAAATGTTCAACAAAATACTGGCATATCGAATCCAAAAACATATGAGAGAAATCATCCATCATGATCAAGTTGGCTTTATCCCAGGAATGCAGGGATGGTTCAACATAAGAAATTCCGTCAATGTAATCCACCATATATTCCACCTGAAAAAGAAAAAACACATGATCATTTCACTAAATGCTGAAAAAGCCTTTGACAAAATCCAGCATCCCTTCATGATAAAGTTCATGGAGAGATCAGGAATAACAGGAACATAGCTAAACATAATAAAAGCAATATAGAGCAAACCAACAGCCAACATCAAACTAAGCAGAGAGATACTCAAGGCAATTCCTCTAAAATCAGGAACAAGACAAGGCTGTCGGCCCTCTCCATATCTCTTCAATATTGTACTTAAATTCCTAGCTAGAGCAATAAGACAACAAAAGGAGATCAAAGGATACAAATTGGCAAGGAAGAGGGTCAAACTTTTACTATTTGCAGATGATATGCTAGTTTATATAAGTGACCTGAAAAACTCTACCAGGGAACTAATACAGCTGATAAACAACTTCAGCAATGTGACAGGATACAAGATTCACTCAAAAATCAGTAGCTCTGCCATACACAGAAGATGAATATGCTAAGAAAGAAGTCAGAGGAACATCACCCTTTACAATAGCAACTAACAACATAAAATATCGTAGGGTAACACTAACCAAAAAAATGAGAAAGACCTGTATAGTAAGAACTTTGAGTCTTTAAAGAAAGAAATTAAAGAAGATACCAGAAAATGGAATGATTTCCCATGTTCTTGGATAGGTAGGATCAACATAGTAGAAATGGCAATCCTGCCAAAAGCAATCTGCAGATTCAATGCAATTCTCATCAAAATCCCAACACAATTCTTCGCAGACCTTGAAAGAACATTACTCAACTTCATATGGAAAAACAAAAAAAAAACAGGATATCAAAAAACAAAACCTGTACAATAGAGAAATGTCCAGAGGCATCACCATCCCTGACTTCAAGCTATATTATAGAGTCGTAGTCCTGAAAACAGCTTGGTATTGGCACAAAAATAGACTTGAAAACCCTGATATTAACCCACACACCTATAAACACCTGATTTTTGACAAAGGAGCTAAATTTATACAATAGAAGAAAGAAAACATCTTCAATAAATGGTGCTGGAATAACTGGATTCAGACATATAGAAGATTGCAAATTATCCATATCTATTGCCATGCACTAACCTAAAATCCAAATGGATCAAATACCTCAACATAAATCCAGCCACACTGAACCTCCTAGAAGAGAAAGTAGGTGGCCCCCTTGAACAAATTGGTACACAAGATGCTTTCTGAACATAACATCATTAGCTCAAACATTGAAATCAACAATTAATAAATAGGACCTCCTGAAACTGAGAAGCTTCTGTAAATCAAATGACAGTCATCAAGACAAAAACGCCCTCCCACAGAATGGGGAAAGATATTCACCAACCCCACATCTGACAGAGGGTGATCACCAAAATATCCAAAGAACTCAAGAACTCACGAAAACACCAAACAACACAATTGAAAGATGGAGTGCAGAACTTAATAGAGAATTCTCAATAGAGGAATCCAAAATGACTGAAAGACACTTGAGAAAGTGCTCAACATCCTTAGCCATCAGGGATTTCAAAAGAAATCTATGCTGGAGAGGATGTGGAGAAAGAGAAACTCTCCTCCATTGTTGGTGGGACTGCAAACTTGTACAGCCACTGTGGAAAGCAGTATGGCAGTTTCTCAGGAAAATGGGAATCATTCTACCTCAAGATCCAGCAATCCCTCTCTTGGGCATATACCCAAAGAATGCACGCTCATACAATAAGGACATATGTTCAACTATGTTCATAGCAGCATTATTTGTAATAGCCAGAACCTGGAAACAACCTAGATGCCCCTCTACTAAAGAATGGATAGAGAAAACGTGGTATATTTACACAATGGAGTAATTCTCAGAAGGAAAAAAAAAAAAACAATGGAATCTTGAAATTTGATGGCAAATGAATGGAACTAGAAGAAACCATCCTCAGTGAGGTAACCCAATCACAAAAAGATAAACATGGTATGTACTCACTCATTTTTGATTTGTAGACATAGAGCAAAGGATCACTAGCCTACATTCCACTCTGCTAGAGGAGCTAGGAAACAAGAATCCCAAGAGAAGATTGCATAGTCCCTCAAAGAAGGGGATGGGGACAAGAACCCCTGACCAAACTGGAGCCCAGGGGCAGGGAAAGGAAGGAGAGTTTTCATCCACTTGCTGTTCATAGCAGAAACAGACACCCATAGCTAAGCACTGAACCATATTACCGGAATTCAGTTGTGAAGAGGGAGGAGGGTTGAGCAAAGGAGCCAAGACAGGGATGGAGTGACCTGCAGAAACAGTGGATCGGTCCTACTGATAGACTGGAAATACTTGTCATAAAGCTGGGGAAACAACATTGGACCAAACCAGACTCTCTGAATGTGGCTACCAGCTGGGTTCCCAAGACAGTCTATGGCTCCTCTGACAGTGGAGCCAGTCTTTATCCCTAGAGCACAAATGGACTTTGAGAGCCTATTCCCTATGGAGGGATACTATTGCAGCCCATATACAGCAAGGAGGGTCTAGACCCTCCCCCAAACAATATGACAGACTTTGAAGGTCCTTGTTAGAGAGCCTCACTATCCCTGGAGAGGATTTGAGGTGTGGGTTGGAATGGGTTGGGTGGAGAACATGGGACGAGGGGAGGGTGAGGGAATGGGGGGATGAATGTGTAAATATGAGTAATTAAAAATAATAATAATAAAAAAGAAAGTAAAAAATGCAGAAAGAAAATGAAATGGGTATACATAGTCCTAGAATAAATAAGAGATAAATAAAAAAATAGTTTAAAAATAATAGTCTTTACAGGCAGAGTAAACTAATATAAAATGTGTAGGGGCATAGACTAAGATACACGAGATTAGTTAAATATAGGTTAAATTTATTTAGGGAGAACTCACTAAGGAACTAATGACCCACAAGTTCCTGAATAGAAGATCCATGCCCAGGCTGCACTCTGTGACCCGACCAGTACCAAGAGAGAGTGAGCTGGGTTCCGCGACCTAGACTTTCCCCATCACATCTGCACCTGCGACCATGCTTAAACAGGGGTTGTCTGTGCAACAGGAACAGGCAGGTGGATATCTCACTAAAATATCCCTTTAAGTCTAAAGAAAAGATTTAGACTTGATACAGAACTATATACAAAGATAGCAAATAACAAGTGTGCTCTAGGAGAAGGAAATGTAAGAACATACATACTTAAGACCTATAGACAGTGAAGCAACAAGAGCAAATGACAAGAACTACAAAAATGAATGAGCCATATAAGAATGGGAAAGACAGAAGTCATCTATATCCTGTATGGTGCTTTGCTGATTTTGATTTTTTTCAACGTTGACGAGTGAAGGTGAAATGCAGCTGAGATATTGGATGATAGAAAAACTGGAAAATTAAATCAGCCTATATATTTTAAGTATGTTTTAACATCATAATGGAAGTCAGTAAACGTGTTGCATTGGGGGAGAGGTTATGCTTGTTTCTACAGGAAACAAAACCATTGGTTTTTTAAAAAATAAATAAAGATAAGATTTGCATGGGATACTCTACTGAAAATCTTGGCTACAAATATAAAAAAAACAAGCAAACAAACAAACAAAAAACCCTACAAGTCGGGTGATGTATAAGCTGATCCCTCTACATGGGAACAGCTCTGAGACTGGATAAGGTATGATGAATCTCATTGACTACAGATGCCTCATGACTTATTATCTTTTTCTTTGGCATGTATGGAGATTTATATTGCAGTTTGGTTATGCAGTGCAAATGGACTTCTAAACTTACCAGATGTTTTTGTCCTTGTTTGACCATAAACCAGAAAATCATATTTAGAAGACTTGTACATATCATACATCCCATATTAGTGTTAATGCAGATATGTATATTACCTTTAAAAGTCTGTGTATTTTCAGAACAAAGGGACCAGACATCTTTGAAGACAACACATGTAGCTCCAGTGATCCAGCTTCTCAGAATGTCTCTGTTGCCATTTACTCAAAAAATTGCATAGAGAAAAACTTCAAAGCTATGAGTTGAGATGGTTGTCCAGTCTCACAGACAACTCTAACTAGGACTTCAGATGAGCTCTGCTATTTCCCATTATACAGAAACTGAACAACTACAACAAAAATACAATTAGCTCCCCAAGGACATGATCTTTATCCCAATTTTCTCATAGGTGCCTAAAGATGCTGTCATCCCGGACAACAGGAAGCAGTCTAAAGAATATAATGCCCAAATCCTGAAGAGATGGGGGGGTGTGTTTTTTGGCCATTCCATGGATTATGGATGTTTGTCATCATTTAGTGGGTTTAATTGTAAGTTATTATTGGGAATAGTCAGGGAGGAAACTAAGTAGAGGAGATTAGAGTCAGGGACCTCATTTGCAAACAAAAAATGAGGGGATATAAAAATGATGAGGAGAAAGAGTAGATTACTGAATCTACTTTTAAACTAAAAAGCAATTATTAACCTCAAATATTATACATTAGTATCGATTTTTATATATTGATACAAATTTAAGGTTATTTCTATTATAACACAGTGTATATGTATTTCTGTTAAGATATTGTACCTATGCATCTCATTTACAACGTAATTTATTGTTCTAGTCCTTGAAAGCTATTATTATGAACTATTTAGGAAAATTAAGAAACACAGGTTAGTAGTGATTAATTAAACTTGTAGTCATGTTAGGTATGTTTACAACATCAAACAAAGATATATTTGGAATATAGGTGGTCTTCAAGCAATTGAAAGATCTACATGATTTGGCATTTAAGATATTTTAATAATATAAGAATTTTCAAGACAGAGGGGAAAAAAGGATGATGGCATCAAAGAACCTCCATATACAGTTTGCTTTCCTTGTGGCAGTTAGCCACAGAACAGGAATGCTGTCAGTGTGCTGCTGACAGCATGCTGTCCAAATTGGACAAACAGGACACACAAAGAATGTGACTTCCAAACATTGACAAGACAAGGTAGGACACTCCTTGATAAACTTCTGCTTCACAGAAACGTCTCTAAGATATTCTAGGCCTATAGACTGAAGATGGATGCCCCAAAGAGGAAGCTTTGGTGACCATTCTGAAAGCCAGCTGTCTTTTTAATTTCTATAGTTTTGGAAGTTGTTTGCCTTGCACTCTCTGTTTACTCAAGTAATATTTTATTCTTTTTGTATCTCTCATGGGGTTGCACTTCCCAGATATCTGATGGAGTTGAAAACTAGTTATATGATCTTCTTTGTTACAAATTCAAAAAAGAAACTTACCAAAGATATGTAAAGTTTATAAGATTCAGAGACATAAAAGCTTATGTTGTTTATCTAAGAAAATGTTTTCAGGTTTATTGTAACACCAGATATGGTAGAAAGTAGTTTAGGTATATAACAATTTATTCAGCAATCTAATATAGATAATACAGTAGTTTCTCTGAATTTGACAAATACAAATGAACTGGATATTGTGAATATATTACTTGATAGTTGTTCTATTGTATATATTTTTCATGTTACAGGTAAAACCTTCCCTTTTTATTCAAAAGAGGGGTAAAATGTTATGGGTTATTTAAGCAAAGTGTATAAAGATATGTCTGCTTTTTTTACTTACTTGCCTAATGTAGGTGACTAGTTTAATAAAGAACTGCATGACCAGTAGCTAAACAGAAGTTAGGTGGGACTTCCTAGTAGCAAGAAGAACTCAGAATGTATCTAGGTACAAGAAAGATCCCAGTGAGATATGGAAAAAGTTGGACCTACAGAATAGAGGACAGGTCAAAACCCATGTGGCAGAAAATAGATTATTTGAAATAGGTTGATTTGAGTTATAAGAGCTTTAGCCTAAACTAAAGACCAATCATTTATAACTAATAATAAGTAGTCTTGTCAGTATACGGGGCTGGTGGCTGAAAAGAAACTTTGCCTATAAGGAGATGTTTTATCTACTTCCTGTGCTGCCTCACATTAAGTCCAAAAGAAACAGAGCAAGATGGCCATGAAGTAAAACCATGAGCCTTAATGAATCTCAATTTATGTTGTTTTCCTGAGACATTTGTAACAGTGACAAAACACTGATTAACACAGATGTTACTGCAAGTCTTTTCATCCTATGAAATAACTAATTTGCCCACATCCAGGTAGTCCTGTGACTTATTTTGATTAACAGAATATAAGAAAAGACTCATCAATAGCATTGGCACTTTATATAGCTCTTATAAACTGTTGATAATATTTCACAAAATCATGCAAGCAATCCATATAGATTCCTGGAAGATGAATAAAACATGAAGAACTGATGTTCCATGGCCAAACTATGTGGCTGTAGGAAGATAAGACCTACGAGGCTGAGGTATGAGCAAACCTGAAGTCTATCTGAGGACCTAGCAACAGTTGCTGTCAGAAATCCTAACCATTGCTAGTCAAAGAGGGGCAACCACACAACGTCAATAGATTGAACACAGCCTAGGTGCTAGGAGGAAGGTATATAAGGCTCTCCCCATTGCTGAATGAGATGAGTCTTCTGTTTGCCTTTTACCTGACTCCCAGTGTCTGTGACATTGTTACTGCACTTTCTCAATCCCTCACCTGAGAGAGACACTATGGACACAGAATCCCAGCCAGTTTCCCATGGAAAACAATTGAATAAGATATGAAGAGACAAAGTTAGCACAGTAACTTCCCCCAAATCATCATAGAGGACACTCACAATAGCAGAGTTAGTGTTTGTGGCCTCTAAATGTGGGTTGGCTTGTGAATCAGCAATTAATGATTGATATGTTGTACAGTTGTTCTAGATTTTAGTAGAACCTTGGATTGTTGACCTTGAATTTTGATTTTTAACCCAGTTCTGGCTGTTTTATTTTGTTTTTGAACAATTATTATGAAAGATACTTGAACCAATATGAGGTACATTTTCTTGTCATAGTTATGTTTTGTATCCATAATAAAGGCAACTTTTCCAGAATCTGCTACCTTTCCAATCAATACAGATCCTAAAACATGCCCAGGAAATACTTTTATCACTTCCCTTTTCATGTGGGATGCCACAGACCCATTCTATAATACAAAATAACCAGGATCAAAGTTCCAGGTTTACTTGGTAAAATCCTTCTATCTTTTGAAAACTCCATTTATTTCTATACTCAACAACAAAGATGATTAATTAGACTAGAATTATAAAATTTAAATTTAGACAAAAATTTCTGTCTCTCCTTTTCCTACAGCCCTTAGTCCCAAATAAATACACAGGGGCTTCTATTAATTATAAACTGTTTGGCCAATTACTCAGGCTTCTTATTGGCTAGCTTTCTCTTAATTATTAACCCATTTCTGTTAAACTATGTACTTCCACATGGTCTTGGCTTACCAGAAAATGCCCAGCAACCTATCTTTCCAGTCGCTACATAGCATCTCCCTGGTGGCTCCTCTCTGCTTTCCTCTTCTAAGTATTTTCCTAATATGGTAGCCCCACCTATCCCTCCTATATGGCTACTGGCCAATCCACATTTATTCATCAACCAATAAGAGAAACATATTCACATCATACAGAAGGATATCCCCCATCAATTATAAACTTAACTTTAGTAAAAGTATTAAAATATGTACACATAGGTTGGTGTACCACACAATATAAGAATCTTGAATTATGAGTGCCCCATTGTTTGAAACTCATTAAGCTTCCTCCATGTTAGTGTTTCTGAAGTTTTAACCAAAAGATGAAATTTCTCCTTGCATTCATTCTGCTTTGACAGATGTTTTATTACAAAGGTTTGTTTCATACCCTAAACACAGTTAGTTGACATAGGTTTCATATGCTAGCTCAGGCTGACCTAGTGCTCACTGTGTACTCCAGGCTGGCTATGAACTCAAAGCCTCAGCCTCTTGAATGTTGAGATTAGAACATGCCTAATAATAATCAAGTTCGTGTTCTGACTACATAACACAGTTATCTTACCTGAAATTTTCCATGCCTACATAGTTTTGGTACTAATGCCATCACAGCAAATGCTTATTCTGAGGCTGAATTCTGCTGAGCATATCCATGCAATTACAGTAGTTAATACTTTAATATTCAGGCATTATTGCTAGTTGTTCTTTGAGAATGGAACTCATGGAGACAGATACAAGTTGGACCTTAGCAATTTGCTTGTGACGCTGGAATGAAGCAGTGGGAGTACATCAGGCTGATCGTAGCAGGGTAGTTTCTTCCCTGTGTGCAGAAATCCATTCCTTTCTTTTCTTAGTTGTCCCATTTGATAGAAAATAAAATGCTGCAAATGTAGTTCAAAACGTGTCATTAACTGCTTTATTGAGATCATTCCTCAAAACCATTTTCATATTATTTGCAGAATTTCCCAGCTGCTTCCCTGATATGCTATACCATTCCATATTAAACTAGCAACTGTTATACTTATGTAATGTCTCAATATCTAGCCAAATGAGATTGTACAGGTTTTAATACTGTGTTCTATCCCACTTAATAAATCCTTGAATATTTCCTCATGGAGTTTAGAGAATTTGATCCATGTGAGAAAAGCACATATTCTATACAGAATCACCTGAATAATTGACATCTCATAGATTTTTTTTTTGGTCAGCATGAAGCCCAGGTAATATCCAAGAACTCAGTTCTGCTATGCTTTTAGAATTCCAAAGTAAAAGTATGTATGCCAACTCAAGTTCTTATAGAGACAAGGCAATACATAGTAAGCAAAGCTAGTGGGATATAAGATATGGAGACTGCTTGGCACTCATGACTCATATAGAGCATGTGTTGCTTAACTAATAATGTGGTGCCCACCCCAATGAGGGCAGCTACAATACAGCATTTGTACCTAAGGTTCATGTAATAGCATGGAAAGGGGAAGGAAAGATTGAAAACTCAGAGGACTACAAGTCTCCTGTGAGGTTGTATCTCCCAAAAATGATAAGGAAGCTACACCCATGAAACCTCAAAAATATGGCTGCCTAAATAAAAATTTAACAATGACAACACCAAAAGACATGCTAATAGGGATGAAGGGATTCTAATAGAATCCCAACCTAGATAAAGAACTACTGGTAATTAACTAGTTGATTAGAGAGAGAATTATGCATCTGGCTGATTATTTAACACAAACTTGTCAGCCCTGAAATAATACACATACATACATCACTAAACACATGAAGCAGTTATACATCTATGAGTGTCAAGAACTCTAGATATGAAGGCTGAAGAGTTACAAACTCATATTCAGCTCTATAGGGCAGTCAGGAATATTTGAAATTGTCTCAGAAAAATCAAGAAATTCAAATTTTGAAAACTTAACATTAAGAAAAACCATTTTAGCTATTTATCATGTATGTGTGTGTGTAGATGTTCACTTGTTAAAATATGTAAGTGGAGGTGAGAAAACAACTTACTGGAGTCATTTCTTTTCTGCCATTTGACATTTGAGTCCCAAAACTCTAGGTCACATACTCTAGTTGGTTGTAAGCACCTTTATCTGCTAAACCATCTCACCAATGTAATAATTTTAATTATGACAAATAATATCACAATACTTTATTTAAACACACACACACACACACACACAATCACACACTTCTCCAGGAAGAAACTAATTTATGGGTCCTGAATCCATTTTATAAGCCCTGAAATAAAAACTGAAAATTTGGTCAGGCGTTGGTGGCACATGCCTTTAATCCCAGCATTGAGGAGGCAGAGGAAGGAAGATCTCTGTGAGTTCGAGGCCAGCATGGTATCCAGAGCGAGTGCCAGGATAGGCTCCAAAGCTACACAGAGAAACCCTGTCTCGAAAAACCAAAAAAAAAAAAAAAAAGAAAAAAAAAAAAAAGAAAGAAAGAAAACTGAAAATTTTATATCCTTATCAACAGTATTTTAAATATGCAGAAACATAAAGGTATTTAACAGTTTAGAGAAAAATACTCACCCTTAAAAAAGGATTCACATGCTCACACTGTGCATGCCCATTCCAGAAAAACATGGCTGCTGAAATTCTGCTTCCTTATTTATTGTTCCTGTGACCTTCAAATTGTTACTTAAGATTTCTATTCCTTAGTTTGTGTCTAAAGTCAGGAAATTATCAAAATATCTGTACTTTTTTTTGCAGTGTATTTGTTTTTTATTTTATGACTCTATTATATCAATGAGTGTTACACATTAAATGCCATAGACATTTTTGTTGGATGAATAAATTTCACATAAATTCATTGTCTTTGAATCACCATTGTATTAAAAATGTGGGATGAACAAGCTTATCCTAGGTTAAGCAGAAATGGAATTCCCACACGGACTAAGTAAAAATATGTCAATCTATCACCCCATGTCAAGGGGTGACATTTTGCTGTGTGAGACAAACATATGTCACAAAAAACTTCTACAGCATGACTCTAGGTAATTCTGTTTATTTCCTTTGCTAAGATGTGTTTTGTTTAGGTTGCTCAGAGAAGAAAAGTTAGATTATCAGACAATGATGACTTTGGTTGCCCTAAAACAGTTGTGTTTATATGAGAGTAAATGGACATGTGCTTGGAAGGTGATTTTTAAAAGAAACAGACATTCATCTTGAATAAATTAATTCAAAACTGAGGATGTATACATCACCTGTGTCTTGCTGCAATAAAACACCATGACTAGGGCAATATAAAAATGGGCTTTTATGTTATTTTGGCTTATGGTTCCAGAGACCCAAATGTCCATTAAGATAGGAGGCATGGCAGAAAGCTGCATTCATGATGGCAAGATCAGCAAGCTGAGAATTCACATCTCAACCACAAGCACAATCCAGTAGTAAACCGGAATTGATCTGGCATTAAACTTACAAAGTGTTCCCTCAGTAATGTGCTTCCTCCAGCAAGGTTGTACCTGGCACAACATCCAAAATAGCACCCTTAGCTGGTTCCAAGTGTTAGTTATCTGAATGTATGGGAAACATTCTCATTTCATTGAAATCACTAAAAAGCATTTAATTTTTGTATTTAATAAGAATAGTTCTCTGAATGTATTAATTAAGCAGCTATATCAATTGATATAAAGAATAAATGTGGCTTCTTCTCCAATGTCTGACTACAGTGTCAATACAGAGACAGTACTGATTGAACATAACAAACCTGTGAGACATGAGAGTCCATAGAAAACCAAAAAGCTGTTCATCACTTGCAGGAGTTGTGACACAAAGATGAATAATTTACTCCCCAAACTATGCTTCAAGAAACCAACACAGGGAGTATCCTAGGAAGATTGAGACTAAAGGAACTTTCTGCTATTTAACACATGTCATTGAGAAACTTTGAAGACTCATTTATCTATGTTTGCTAGAATATGACCTGATGGTTTCTAACTGCAAGTGTTGTGCTTCCCAGGAAGCATGCTTACCAAGATTTAGTGAGTGCCAAACATCTACAATGTAAAGGGCATCTCCCCTCCTCACCAAAACGAACTATTTGAGCTCCACCATTCCGTAGAGTTGGAAAAAAAGAGCTCTAAAGAAAGGTAAGCAAAGATGACTTTTTAGATTAGCATAAAGTAGAAACCTAAAAATCATATTTAATAAACTTCTGTTGAATAATATTGATAATTTGCATGATGTAGTTTTGTGTGGAGTAAACGAATTGCTTTTAGCTTTAGGTCACAGGTTTAAGTTTACTTCTTAGAAATTATGAACAATGTGAACTTGACCTCTTCTGTGGCTGAGGTGATTCACCTTTGAAATGGAGTATTAATGTTATCCACATCCTGGATAAACGGAAGAACTAATAACTTATTATATCCCAAGTGCTTGGAACTGTGCCTCTCCAATAAAAAGCACAATACTGTATAGATATTGTCTAAAAATAAGGGGAAATAAATGAAAAATCTGAAATAAAGTTCCTATTCTCCAAGACCAGTTCCTCCTCTTTTAATCTTAGGGGTGAAATAAGAAATATGAGATAGAGTTTGGTCTGTATAAGGAGTATAACACTTCTAATATATTGGATTTGCTTATTTCATCCTAGTTCAAACAATAATTATGTGTTTGTCAAGTACAGCAGTCAGTGGTGCAATGTTGTGGATATTATTCTACTATATTTTCAAGTCTTCTGACTGATTTACATGTCTTATTTGTTGAAAGTTAAAGTCTCTCATATATAATATTTTCTACTTTTTTTTCTTAGACTCAAGACTGTAATTAAAAAATGGCATGTGACATTGGATCTCTGTTCAATGCCTAGTATTTGTTTGTTTCTTTGTAAAAAGGTGAATGGTTTGTTTTTTTCTTTGTAGAAAGATCTTTTTGTTGTTTTGGATCTGTTTGTTTTTTCTCTGTGTAACAGCCTTAACTGTTCTGGAACTTGCATTTGTAGACAAAGGTGGCCTCAAACTCACAGAGGTCTACTTGCCTCTGTCTCCTGAGTGCTAGGATTAAAGCCATGAACCACCTAGTCTATAAAGTCTATAAAGAAGTCTATAAAGAAGTAAAAATGTATATGTTCATCAGATTTTTTAAAAAATATGCTAATGCATTTTTCTAGAACTTCTTTCTTTGTACCTTTATCTTTTCATAACAAAGTTTTATGAGATGTTTCAGATTATTTTCTTATTTTAAAGCTCAAATAGAATTTAAGAATATAGCAACTGACCGTCAGAGAATTTCACAGAACCATGGAAACACTTCCACCAGGGCTTCAACATTCATTGGAAGTAAAGAAAAAAATGTGTTTCCTTTGCTGGAGAAATTAGGCTCCAAAGAGATTGTTTTCATTCTCTTTGTTTATGATGATTTGTTAGCTCTCGAGTGCAGAAATAATTTTGTTGTTTACATTAATCTATGGTGGCAGTATTAACTTCACATCTTACATAAATATAATTATTGATCATTACCAGCTGTAATTCAGTGTTAGAATTACAAATTTACATAATTGTGCTATTAAGTATAAACTTGAACTTCATATCTGGGGTCACAAATAACTGGAGGCAGTAGAAACAGAAATCTCTGATTATATGTCATTCATATTTTAATACATGCTGTTGCAATTTTGATCAGAGTTAATGTAAATATTTTTATGTACTTTATAGCAATGAGATGCTAATGGGTGGAAATTACAGCAATATTGATCTAGCTAATAAAATGCAACACATTAGAAAGGAGGGATATTTATTACATGTTTCAACAATTACTATAGATCATTTGCCTAAGGAACATAAGCTCCATCAAGAGTGAAAAAAAATTTGAACCAAATGTTAAGCATCTTCCCATTCACAATCATGGGCTTTCTGCTAGGATTTGTTGACATTAATGCAAATTCAGGAAGTTCAATGTCATTTTTAAAGAATGCAAATATTCTTTTAAGATAAGGTTGCTACATAAAGTACTTCTCAGTAGTCAAGCAACAAAGAAAATTGTATTTAGTAATATCCCCTTGGTAGCTACAGATGTAAGTTTTCTATCAGTAAGTGGTCTATTGATAAACTGTATAATAAAAAGCTAGTTTTTAATCTTACCATTCACAGAGTTAAAATATATTTCAACCCAAAAATCCTTTTGTAAGCACAACTTCAAGTGACACATATCAAGAATTCAGTAGATTTTGCGATTGTTTTCTGAACACGCTATTTTTTTTAATTACATTGGGTTTCAATGTAAGATATAATTGTTTTTGTTTTATTCCCTTTTTTAAATGAATTTTAAGACTGACTTTTATAGCTCAGAATTGACCAAATGACTATTTCAATTTTGTTTTTATCCAAAGCAATGATATATGTATCTATCTGCCACCTTAACATAAATATGTCTGCTTGTGATTATTAATCAACTCTTCCAAGCATTTTTCTGAAAGTGAACTCAATATATCATGTAAATGCAATTATGCTTATAAACTGGTTATCAAAATGTGTCAAACATGGGACTGGAACGATGGCTCAATGGTTAAAAATTGGCTACTTTTCCAGAGGACCCAGTGTCAAGTTGCAGAACTTACAAGGCAAATTAAAATTTTTCTAGCTGTTCTCTCAGGGAATCTGATGCCTTTGTCTGGCATTCATGGGCATCAAGTCTGCATTTTGCTTTAACAGTTTTTAATTCTCATTATTTATTTCTTAACATCCTTTATTCATTGGCCACATCTGTCCTTCTGCAGGAGCAATAGGCCTTTTGGATCTTAACTGAAATTGTTTCTTTGAGATATTCCTCTCCCACAAACTCAAAGAGTATCATGATTTTGTGAAGTATGCTAATTTTCTCAATTTTAAGGATTAAACAGTAGCGTTCTCTATTCTAAGCAGAAATAGAACACATTCTTAATGTAAGTGTTTTTACAAAAAATTACTTTGTTAGTTTGTATTTTGTTACAAAATATGGATTTAGAATTTTTAAAAACTGTGAGATTGAAACAAAATATTTGTAAGTATTTATGGGCTGCAGTGAGACATTTTGATTAATGTTTTCTTTGAGTGGAGATTACACACACACACACCCACACACACAACACAATTTCGAAGTTTGTCATTGCAACAATTCTTTGGTAAATGAATGTAAACTAAATGTTACAGTGAAAACAGTGAATCCATTGAGATGATTAGCCTAGATTTTCTATATAATAAAAATTTACCAATGAGATATACTGAATTAAATACATGCAGACTTTTAATTCTGTTGTACTTTGCTAATTTTTATTTAAAAATTGTTGGGGATATAGAATGCTGATGTTCCAAGGTTGTCTTGTCTGTAAGGATTAATCCATGGGTTTCTCACATACTTAACCAAGCACTCTTGTTTCTAAGCTCCTACCCTTAGCCAATTCCCCCACCCTTTTTTGCTCTTTAAATTAGAAAAAATATTTCATGTCTTCATTTATGATCTGAGAAAGTCTTTTCCTCTCAAAGACTAAAAATAAACTTGTTCTTTCATTTCAGGATTTGTTTTGTATTTACCTTTCAAATATTATGTTAAAAATCATACAATAATAATGACACACCTGAGCATTTTGGTGAAAATTGAGCTGCAAAAATAATGCAGCCACTTTGTTTTGTATACACAATGTAGGCTAGCCACCCTAAAATAATTTATTAAAATCCCTACTCTTTCATATATTTGCATTGACTTCCTTAGCATATGTTTAATCTCCACATTTATATGTGTATATTTTTGTTGTAGGGCTAAAGATTATTTATTCAGGTTTTGAATTTTTCTTGGCAACTCTTTTCTCAATAATCTCAGATCTTTCCCAATATTACTACTTTACCAAGAATGCCTATATAGCACTCACTCCATATTCACTCTTTCAGCAACCAAGGTTTCAGTTACCCAACCAAGATTAACTATCATTTGAAAATATTAAATGGAAAAATTTTAAATTAGGAATTACTATACTGTGAATTATTCTGAGGAACAGAATAAAAATACACAAAATTGATTTCCAGTTCCAGGTAAGCGACTCTGCTTGGAGGCATCTAATGTCCAGGATTTATTCATTGGATCCGAGATCAGCAGTGGGGACCCAGCACACCCAGACACTGCCAAGACCTTGGTGGCAGTTCCACTTCCATCCATTGGTTCCAGGGACTGTCTCCGGTTCCCATTCAGTGGGATCCAACACTCCCAGACACTGCCTAGACCCTGATGGCAGTTCTGCCTCTATCCATGACAAGTGGACAGCCATCAGAGTATTGGAACTGTTTGCATCTACCAGAAGGCAACCTTGGTCCCATACCCACAGGAAGAGACTCCTGCTACACCCACCAGAAGAAAGGATGAGAAGAGGCCAATATAAATGCAACAACAGAAAACCCAATATGACACTACTGGAGACTAGGCAACATACAACAGCAAGAACTGAGCATCACAAAGCAGATGAAGCAGAAGAGAATGACCTTAAAACATCTTCATGAAAACGATAGAGTACCCCAAATAGGACATGAGAAAATCCCTTAAAAATGAAAGAAAAACAATCCAAAAATATGAGATATCAACAAATCTCTCAATGAAACAGTTCAAGACCAAAAAACTGAAATAGAGACAGTAAAGAAAGCACAATCTGAGGGATTGTTGGAAATAGAAAAGCTGGGTAAATGATCAGGAACTACAGATGCAAGCATAACCAACAGAATACCAGAGATGGAAGAGAGAATTTCAGGAGTTGAAGACACACTAGTGGCAATAGACTCATCAACCAAAGAAAATAATAAGTCCAACAAATCCTTAACACAAAATATACAGGAAATATGGGATACCATGAAAAGACCAAACCTAAGAATAATAGGTATAAAAGAAGGTGAAGAAATCCAACTCAAAGGCACAGAAAAAATTTTCCACAAAATCATAGAAGAAAACTTTCCCAACCTAAGGAAAGACATGCCAATGAAAATACAAGAATCTACAGAACACCAAAAAGACTGAACCAAAAAAAGGTCTCCTTGCCACATAATAATCAAAACAACAAACATAGAGAACAAAGAGACAATATTAAGAGCAGCAAAGGAAAAGTCAAGTTACTTATAAAGGCAAACCTATCAGAATTACACATGACTTTTACATGGAAACTCTGAAAGCCAGAAAGACCTGGATAGATATTCATCATACACTGAGAGACCATGGATGCCAGCCCAGACTACTATACCTAGTAAAGCTTTCAATCAATATAGATTGAGAAAACAAGATATTCCATGACCAAACCAGATTCAAATAATACATATCCACCAATCCAGCCCTACAGAAAATTCTGGAAGGAAAATTGCAACCCAAGAAAGTTAACTACAACCAGAAAAATATAAGCAAGAGATAATTCCACTTTACCTACAGCCAAAAGGAAAAAGGGATAGAATCCCACATATAATTTCACCACATCACCAAATCAAAAACAAACAAGAAGGAAAAATCAATGGTCATTAATATCCATCAACATTAATGGTCTTAACTTGCCTATAAAAAGACACAGATTAGCAGAATGGATAAGAAGACAGAATCCATCATTCTGCTGCATACAAGAAACATACCTCAACTTCAAAGACAGATGGTCACTAAGAATTAAATGTTGGAGAAAGATTTTCCAATCAAATGGACCCAAGAAACAAACAGGGGTCAAAATCCTAATATCCAACAAATTGGATATTAAACTTTAAACTAAAATCAATCAAAAGAGATGAAGGAGGTCACTTGCTACTCAGCACAGGAGAAATCCATCAGGATGAAGTCTCAATTCTGAACATTTATTCCCCAAACACAAAGGTACACACGTTTGGAAAAGAAACATTACTAAAACTAACATCACACATAAAAATGCACACACTTATACTGGGGGACTACAACACCCCACTCTCACCACTGGACAGGAATACCAGACAGAAAATTAACATAGAAATAAAGGAACTAATCAAAGTGATGGCCCAATTGGACTTAACAGATATCTATAGAACATTCCATCTGAATACAAAACAATTTACCTTCATCTCAGTTCCACATGGAACTTTGTCTAAAATCAACCACATACTTGGCAACATAGCAAACCTCAATGGGTACAAAAAAATTGAAATAACCCCCTGTATCTTACCAGAACACCATGCTTTAAAGCTAGTATTCAACAACAACATAAATTACAGAAAACCTACAAACTCATGGAAATTAAGTAACACCCAATTGCACAATTCCTGGGTCAAGGAAGAAATAAAATAAGAAATTAAAGATTACCTAGAATTCAATGAGAATGCAGACACAATATATCCAAACCTATGGGACACTTTGAAAGCAGTGCTAAGAGGAAAGTTCATAGTGCTAAGTGACCACATGAAGAAACAGGAGAATAATCACATTAGAGAATTAACAGCCCAACTGAAATCTCTAGAAAACAAAGAAGCCAATACACCCCAGAGGAGTAGATGCCAGGAAATAATTAAATTTAGGGCTGAAATCAATAAAATGGAACTAGGAGAACAATACAAAGAATCAATATAACAAAGAGTTGTTTCTTTGAGAAAATCAAAAAGATAGACAAACCTTTATCCAAACTTACCAAACAGCAGAGAGTGAACATGCAAATTAATGAAATCAGGAATAAAAGGGGGGACATAACAACAGACACAGGAAATCCAGAGAATCTTCAGATCATACTTTGAAAACCTATATTCCTCAAAATTCAAAAATCTAAAGGAAATGGACAATTTTCTGGACAGATTTCACTTACCAAAATTAAATCAAGAACAGGTAAGCAACTTAAATAGACATATAACTCCTAATGAAATTGAAGCAGCCATCAGAAGTCTCCCAACCAAAAAAAAAGCCCAGGCCCAGATGACTTCAGTGCAGAATTCTACCAGAAATTAAAGGTACAGCTAATACCAATTTTCCTCAAAGTATTCCACATAATAGAAGCAGAAGGGTCTTTGCCAAACTCTTTTTATGAGGCTTCAATAACCTTGATACTCAAGCCACCCAAAGTTACAACTAAGAAAGAGAACTACAGACCGATATCCCTCATGAACATTGATGCAAAAATTCTCAAATCGAATCCAAGAATATATCAGAGAAATCATCCACCATGATCAAGTAGGCTTCATTCCAAGGATGCAAGGATGGTTCAACAAACAAAAATACATGAATGAAATCCACCATATAAACAGACTGAGAAAAAAACAAAACACATGATCATCTCATTAGATGCGAAAAAGCCTTTGACAAACCAATACCCTTCATGATAAAGGTCTTGGAGAAGTCAAGGAAAACAGGAACATACTTCAACATAATAAAAGCAATATACAGCAAGCCAACATCCAGCATCAATTTAAATGGAGAGAAACTCAAGGCAAGTCCTCTAAAATCAGGGACAAGTCTGTCCACTCTCTCCATATCTTTTTAATATTGTCATTAAAGTTCTAGTTAGAGCAATAAGAAAACAAAAGGCAATCAAGGGAATACAAATCATGAAGAAAGATGTCAAACTCTCACTATTTGCAGATGATATGATAGTCTACATAAGTGACCCCAAAAACTACACCAGGGAAATCCTACAGCTGATAAACACCTTCACCAAAGTGGCAAGACACAAGATAACTGAAAAAAAATTTGTAGTCCTACCTTATACCAATGACACATTGGTGGAGAAAGATATCAGAGAAACATCACCCTTTACAATTGCCACAACAACATAAAATACTTTGGGGTAACACTAACCAAAAAGGTGGAAGACTTGTACCATAAGAATTTTGACTCTCTGAAGAAAGAAATTAAAGAAGATACCAGAAAATGGAAAGATCTTCCAGGCTCTTGGATAGGTAGGATCAACATAGTAAAAATGGCAATCTTGCCAAAAGCAATCTACAGATTCAATGCAATCCCCATCAAAATCCCAAGACCTTGAAAGAACAATTCTCAACTTTATATGGAGAAAGAAAAAAACCAGGATAGCCAAAATAACCCTGTAGAATAAAGAACTTCTGGAGGCATCACCATTCCTGACTTCAAGCTCTATTACCAAGCTATAGTCCTGAAAACATCTTGGTATTGGCACAAAAATAGACAGGTAGACCAATGGAATAGAGTTGAAAATATTGATATTAACCCACACACCTACGAACACCTGATTTTTGAAAAACAATCTAAATTTATACACTGGAACAAAGAGAATATCTTCAACAAATTGTTCTGGCATAACTGGATGCATACATGTAGAAGACTATAGATAGACCCAAGCCTATCGCCAAGCACAAAACTTAAGTCAAAAATGTATCAAAGACCTCAACATAAACCCAGCCACATTGAACCTATTAGAAGACAAAGTGGGAAATACCCTTGAATTAATTGGTACAGGAGATGGCTTCTTGAACATTACACCAGTAGCACAGTCACTGAGATCAACAATTGATAAATGGGACCTCCTGAAACTCAGAGACTTCTGTAAGGCAAAGGACACAGTCAGCAAGACAAAACGGCAGCCCACAGGCTGGGAAAAGATATTCACCAATCCCACATCTGACAGAGGGCTGATCTCCAAAATATACAAAGAACTCAAGAAGCAAGTCTCCAAAACACCAAACAATCCAATTAAAAAGTGGGGTACAAAACTAAATAGAGAATTCTCAATTGAGGAATCTAAAATGGTTGAAAGACACACGAGAAAATGTTCAACATCTTTAGACATCAGGGAAATGGAAATCAAAACAAGTCTCAGATACTATCTTACTCCTGTCAGAATGGCCAAAATAAAAAACACCAATGATATTTTATGCTGGAGAGGATGTGGAGAAAGGGGAACAATTCTCCAATGCTGGTGGGAGTGCCAACTTGTACAGCCACTTGGGAAGTCTGTATGGCAACACCTCAAGAAAATGGGAATCAGTCTACCACAAGATCCAGCAATACCACTCTTAGGTATACACCCAAAGGAAGTACATTTATACAACAAAGACATCTGTTCAATGATGTTCCTATCAGCACTATTTGTAATAGCCAGAAACTGGAAGCAGCCTAGATGCCCCTGAACTGAAGAATGGATAAAGAAAATGTAGTATATTTACACAATGGAGTACTATTCAGCAGAAAAAAAATGGAACCTTGAAATTTTCAGGAAAATGGATGAACTAGAAGAAACCATTCTGATCGAGGTAACCCAATCACAAAAAGACAAACATGATATGTACTCATTCATATGCGGATTTTAGACATAGAGTAAAGGATTATCAGCCTAATGTCCACACTGCCAGGGAAGCTAGGAAACAAAGAGGACTCTAAGGGAGACATACATGGTCCCCTGGAGAAGGGGAAAGGTTCAAGATCCCCTGAGCAAATTGAGAGCACAGGAAGAGGGGGGAAGGACCTACGAGAATGAAAAGATTGATGCAGAGGTCATGAAGGAGCAGAAAGTTTGAGTCAGGGGAAGAATAGAATAAATGATATGTGATTGGTAGGGTTTTAGTTGTGGGGAGGTAGTAGGGTAAGACAGGAGGGAGAAGGGAACTGGGATTGTCATGTAAAATAATCTTGTTTCTAATACAAATTTAAAAAATCTGAAAAAAAGACACCAAATTGTTTGTTTTTACTTCTATTCTTTAAGGGACTTTCTACTTCCTCTGTAAGGGTCTCTATCACCTTCTGCACTGGGCTTTTCAGGTTTTGCTGACGTGGAGTCCCTAGATTCTGGTGGTGTCATGTTGGTCTTTCTGTTGTTGAGTGTGTTCTTACACTATCATCTTCCCATCCCTTATTCCAGTGAGTGCAGATGGGGTCTCTCTCTCTCTCCTTTAGTTTCCTCAAGCAAGGGTGGTGGGCAGAGGGGAAACCAAGATTGAGATGTGTCAGGACTCAGGGTGGGTTCACTGCCTGGGCTGGTCCACTCTATTAAATGGGCAGGCCCAGGAAGATCTCAGGAGTCTGTGATTGGTGATAGGGGGAGTTGAGTCAAGGCAGAGCCCAGACTCTTCTCAAGCAGCAGGCAGAGGGCAGAGGGGGGCCAAAGGTGAGGTGTGGCCAGACTCAGGGTGGTCCTTCCTGTCTGGGTGGTTCCTCCTAATGGAAGGAGCAGGCCCAGAAGTTTCAAGGAGGGGGTGATGGGGAGAGTTGGGGCCAGAACAACACCCAGAGTCACCTCAAGTGGAGTGGCAGGTGGAGGGCAGAGGGGGACCCGTGTGAGTTGTGTCAGGATTCAGGGTTTCCTCCCTTCCTTCGAGGTTACACTCTACTTGAGAGCTAGGCCCAGGAAGATCCTGTGGGTGATGGGGAGAGTTGGGCAGGGGCAGTGCCCAGATTCACCTCAAACAGCAGTTGGAGGGTGGAGGGGGGCAAGGGTCAGAGTGTTTCTTTTAAATTAAACTTTAAGAGCACAGTAACATATATTTTTTAAACTTTTTAGCAGAGTGAGGATTTGAGGCAGGGCCTCAAATGTGCACAATACTCTCAAACTGAAGTATGTCCCCAGCCCTGAATAGTGTATTTTGAAAGAAAGAGATACTGTAATCATATAACTTTTTAATGGTATATGACGGGGATTATTCTGTTTTAGTTATTATTTTCCTCGATATAGCTATGCTTATTCTATTGATTAAAACACTAAAGACTACCTCATGATGGCACCAATATGTGTCAGCATCACAGTAATGAAGACAGACTCTTGCTCTTCAATTTGTTTGCTCAAGAGCAAGGACAAATTTGAATTCTCTGCTTTTTTTCCTGTATCTTCTCTCTACAAAATGTGGTTACTGAACTTTCTATGGTCTATATGTTGTCTGTGTCTTATCTATCTGAGCCTGTTGCCTATGTTTGCTTGTCACCTCTCTTCTGCCTGTCTACAACTAAGGGATTCACTCTATTTTTGGAACAGAAAACAAAGTATTGGGGATAAATCAAGGATTTCTTTTAACATAGATCTTCAAGAGTTTCATAAGGAAAGCTGGGCAGTTGTGGCCTTTAATCCAAGCACTCTGGAGGCTGAGGCAGGCAGATCTCTGTGAATTTGAGACCAGCCTGATCTATAAGAGCTAGTTCCAGGACAGCCTCCAAAGCCATAGAGAAACCCTGTTTTGAAAAACCAAAAAAAAAAAAGAGTTTCATAAGGAAAAAGTTTATTTTATTGACCATGACTGACCTAGAATAGTACTCAAAATCACAAATAGGTGAATATATTTATGCACACACACACACACACAGAGAGAGAGAGAGAGAGAGAGAGAGAGAGAGAGAGAGAGAGAGAGAGAGATGTATATTTCCACTTGTTGCTTCTACCATTTTTTGGATATATTGTTTTGTTGAAGGATATTTTTAATTTGTTGATTACGTTTAGTAAGTGGTTATAACAACACACACATACATTACTCTGTCAGGGGCATGGAAGAGCATATAAGTTAAAATTTAAGTGATGCATTTAGCTTAGATTGTGAAAGCTGATTCCTTGGAAAATTCAGGGGGACAGTAAGATTAATTCCATTTTTCTCTTAAAGGCAGGCTAAACCTATTTAGGCTGAGTACATAGCAAATTAGCTGGTTAAGTATATGGTTGTAAATGATCTCAAGGCAGAATATTAACTTGGCTACAGTGTCTGGAAAAGGTACAGCGTGTTCCAATGCATACTGCATTTTCAGGAAGCAAAACACTGGAGTGTATATGTTAAACTTTGCCATAAATATGAGTACATAGGAAAATATGGCTTCTATAGGGCTCAGCAGGTCCAGGTATCAATAGGGGTCTTGAAATGTGTCTCAGAGAGATGGGTTGCTATGTAATCTTTTGTGTTAGTGTGTTCTAACTTTTTCCAATTCATATATATGTGTGTGTGTGTGTGTGTGTGTGTGTGTGTGTGTGTGTGTGTGTGTTTGCACTGACATAGCAGCTTTCCAGTATTTGAAGCCTGCCTTTGTAGGCAGTGTTTTACCTATTATCAAAAGTTTTTAACATTGTGTACATCCTTCAGTAATTTTAATTATAGTTATCCCATTAGGCTACTAGGGCTGCATAGTGTTGATCATTGTGGCTTAAGCAATTGAAATCATTTTGTCATAGCTATGTAGGTTGGGAAGTTCAAGATCAATGATCTAGCAAAGTTTGCTTTCTGTTTAGGGTTCTTGTTTTTCAGTTGCAGTTATTTGGCCTCTTTTGGTGCACTCATATAGCAGGAAGTGTGCTCTAAGCACATGATCTGTTTTATCCCTTCTTATAAAGTTACTAACACTCTGTGGCTAGTGCCCCACCATCATGGCTGAATTTCATTTTAATTTGTTGTTATAAGTCATATCATAGAATGCACTAATGCTTTAAGACAAGAAAATTGAGGAACATTATTCCAAATATATTCATATTTTGTTACTATTTTCTTTTACAAAACCATGAACCTTGTGTAATAATTTTAACAAGAACAATTAAGCATAATTCTGCTACATAGTGTTAATGCTTTTGAACAGTTTCTTGGTAACATATTCATGCTAAAGATGTAAAATGAGAAAATTGTAGTTTTTCATATCTGATATTTATATTGTATTTTCTTTTTTTCCTTTTTTTTATTAGTTCAAATTAGGAACAAGCTTGTTTCACATGTCAATCCCTTTTCTCACCCTCACCCCTCCTACCCTACCCAGATCTAACCCCCACCCCATCCACCCTCCACTCCCCAGGCAGGGTAGGGCTCCACAGTGCCTCCGCAAAGTCTACCACATCATCTGGAACGGGCCTTGGCCCTTCCCCATGTGTCCAGGGCAAGAGTGCATCCCTTCACGTGGGATGGGCTCTCAAAGTCCCTTCTTACAACAGGGAAAAATACTAATCCACTACCAGGGGCTTCCTAGAGTGCAGAGGCCTCCTCATTGATATCCATGTTCAGGGGTCTGGATCAGTCCTGTACTGGCCTCCCAGACAGCATCTGGGGTCTATGTGTTCCCCCTTGTTCAGGCCAGCTGTTTCTGTGGGTTTCTCCAACCTGGTACTGACCCCTTCGATCTTCATTCCTCCCTCTCTGCAACTAAGTTCCAGAGTTCAGTTCAGTGTGTATCTGTGGATGTCTGCCTCTGCTTCCATCAGCCACTGGATGAGGGCTCTGAGGCTAGGACACCAGCCACTGGACAGAGGGCAGGGTGTAGACAGGGTTCCATATTGTATTTTCTATTACACAATTTTCTTACCTGATACTCCAAGAACATTGTTAAAGCAGTGATAACAGCTAGTGGATGTTTTTTGCATGAGAGGAAAATGAGACTCCAGAAATTGTCACTCAAGTATGTATATAAAGCTATTTTCAAATAAGAATAAATCATTGTATTATTATCTATAACTCATTAATCTCCCTCTTGGTGGAGGGGTATTATACTTAGGAAGTAAAGAAAATGAATAGAAATGTGAAAAAATGGATTTTAATTATATTTCCAGGAACAAGTCTTGGGAATTTTGTTGGCAAACTATATTGTTCAGAAGGAAATTACTTTCCCCTATTTAGAGAATGAGAAAGGCAGCATTACAGGTGGCTCACACTCTGGAGGCTGAGGCAGTAATATCCTGATGCCATTTTAGTCTAGTCTAATCAAGACATCCTATCTCAAGAACATAGAGAGGAAGAAACAGTGGCAGAGGGGTCAAGGGGAGGAAGAAGTAATTAGAAGGAAGGAAAGATGAATGAATGAGAGTAAAAAAATATCATGCCTGTTATCCCCAATATCAAGTGCTTGGGGTAGCTCTATTTGAAGTCTATTTTATCCAAAGTGTGTGTAGAGTGAATGTATTGTTTTTGTTGTTGTCATCTTGTTTTGCTTTCTTATCTTATTATGGTGTTATTTTTATTATTTGACAGTTCCATAAGTTTTACAAAGCATATTGATCATGTCTATCTACCATTATCCTCTTCCAATGTCTCCTATTGTCCTCCCCCTAGCTTTCTTGTTTGTATTTGTTATTAATAACCCGCTTACTATAGTTAGTGCTGTTCATATGGATGTAGGTAAGAGGCCATCCTCTAGCACACAATCAACCGACCATCCACATTCTCAGAAGAGAGTGACTCTTTCTCAGCAGTCATCAACTGCTAATAGTTTCTCCATATGAGTGGAACCTGTGACCTTTCTCCACCCACACTGGTATTTGACAAGCTCTATGTTGACTAGTTCTTGTGAAGGTAGGCACAATTCCTGAGTTGCTGCCTCCAGAAATCTTGTCATTCCCAGAAGTCAGATTTCTGTATTCTTTTGTGTGAAGATCCCTGAGCACTGGATGGTAAGGTGTTAGTGTAGATCAATCACTCACAGTTGAATACACAGTGATTTTACTGGACATATACCTCAGTTATAAGTCTATTGTAAAAATAGCCTGCTTTGACCCAAGTTCATAGTAGTATGGCTCCATGGGTATGAGCATAAATACTTAGAATTAATTTCTATAGTATAAGCATTTGTCAAATAACAGCAATAAGGTACTGTACACATAAGTTACTATGATATTCCCATTTGCAGACTTTTGATCAGGTTCACATGATCAGGCATGAAATATCTTCTGTGAAGCAGGCATTCTTAATTATTAAACTGGACAGAACCACTAGACAGAAACTTAACAAAGAAACAAAGGATCTGACAGAAGTTATGACACAACTGGGTTTAACAGATATCTATAGAACATTCCATCCAAACACAAAAGAATATACCTTCTTCTCAGTGCCTAATATTTCAAGAAGTTGAGGGTAAAAGGAGGAAAACCTAGTATTGGTGCTAACCTTGAGGGATGCCTCTCCAAAGTGAATAAATATGGTTTGTCCTATTTTAGATTTGTTGTCAAGAATAAATGTCAAACTCAAAATCCCAGAATAAGGAGATACTTATGTTTCTAGAACTCTGTTCCAGATCTCTTTCTTTCCACTTTACAAGAAATAGTATGTCTTGTGATGCTTTTACTTAGAACACCTTGCCTGTTTGGCGGACAAACTCAGGGGAGAATGAGTTCCAGGGTCTTTTAGCTCTAATGCCAGTGGATATGCACAGATGAAACTGTGTGCACTTGATAACTGAATTTTGTTGGTCTATCTCACAAATTATACTCACCTGGTTATGTTGTTCCTCATTGGATAATTGTAGTACCTCCCAATTTATGTAGCTGGAGTGGGGATTCTATCTCTCTTGAATTGGAAAGGCTTACAACCAATCTACAGTGAATGTGCTTCACAGCCAAATAGTCCTCTCTTCAGCCTAGTCTGTTTCTTTAATGAAGGGATGCTTGTGAAATTTGTCTGTCACTCATTGAACAAGTAAACAGCCTTTAGTTCTTGTGAGTTAACATCCTGCACTAAGTACTATATATAGAGATGAAAGTACAAAGTGGTCAGATGGGCCATGTGAGAAGCTACCATCGAACCAAAGTGGCCACATAAAAGCAACTGGTTTTATTTTTTCAAATACCTTCTTGGTGGACATAATATTTGAAATTACTAAATATGGATAAAGAAAAATCCCTGTTCCTGCCCCTTGCCGCCTGAGGCAGATGGGTCTCTAGAGTGAGAGAGATGGTCCTGCTTCTCCCTGGCTGCAGGACATAGGAGACTGGATCCTGCACCCTCCTCCCTTGATCAGGACATTAGAGTTAACCCTCTTGTTAGGAGTGCATGTGAGTTGGCCCTGAGGGAGTCAGAGCATGAGAGCTGACCCCACTGTCCCTCATGTGGTGACATGTGGTGGCATGGGTAAGGGGAAGATGTCCCACTCTGTCCCTTGTAGCAGTGGCAAGTGGGAGGTCTAATGCTGTACCTTACTGACTGTAGCATTTGGGAGAGTGGGCCCTGAACTTTGCCAGGGCAGAACAGTAGAGGTGGTCCTGATAGTGTGGGTTCAGGTGAGCTAGACAAAAGGCTGTGAGAGCAGAAATTGTCCTGATCCTTCATGCCTACTACAGTGGGTGAACTAGCTGGAGAGCTCACACTGGTGGTGTCAATGAGGGAAAGCTGGTAGGTCAACCAACCCAGCTAGCATCCAGGCCCAGAACCAGGGCTGTAAGTTGGCCCACCCCAACATCCACCTCTTCTATGAACTGCTGAAATATGTGAAGGTGCCAGACATGTAGATCCAAATCTATGCCACACAACAACAAGAGGAGCCTAGTGGGAACCCAGTATGGAGTTTGTAGATGCCAGAGGCCTTGAGCCAGACCAAGGACTCATTGCAATGAAAACTTACAAGTAAAGATTTATGGACTAAAGAGAACACTGTATGACCAACCCACTGTGACACATTAGATTCCACACTGGGACCTTTTTCTTTCTTTTTTGTATGTTTGGTTTTGGGTTTTTTGGGGTGGAGGCTGTTTATTTTTCTTTGGAATTTTATATTATCTTTTTGGAGGGGGGAATTGCCAGGGCATAGTGCAGACATGAATGGACAGGGAGATGAAAAGGGTCAGGATCTATGATGTGAAATACACATAGAATCAATAAAAATGTAAATAAATCTAAAAAATTATTTCTAGAACACAATTATCCTTTCTGTGCTGTAACACAATCTTTTTACATGGTAAATGTATATTACTCTCATTGGTTAATAAATAGCTAACTGGCCTGTAGCTGGGCAGGAAGATACTAGACAGGAGAGCCAGACTAGGATGACACTGAGCTAGACACAGGCAGAGGAATCAGGATGTTTAGAAAGTGAGGTAGCAAACCATGACCAATGTTGCAAAAGTTAGATAAGAAATATGGCTTAATTTAAGTTGTAGGGGCTAGTTAGTAATACTCATAAGCTATCTGCTGGGTATTTTTTTCTTTTTTAAAAATTAAATTTAGAAACAATCTTATTGTACATACTAATCCCAGTTTCCTTTCCCTCCTATCCTCCCGTGTCCCAGCACGCCCATCCGGCCCACCTACTCCCCAGGAGGGGGGAAGTCTTCAATGGGGGATCATAAAAGTCTGTCATATCATTTGGGGGATGGCTTAGGACCCCATGTATCTAGGCTGAGAGAGTAGCCCTCCATGGGAATGAGCTCCCAAAGTCCATTTGTACACTCGGGATCAATACCGGTTCCACTCTCAGAGGCCCCATGGACTGTCCAGGCCTCCTAACTGACACCCACAATCAGAAGGCTCTGTTCGATCCAATGCTGATTTCCCAGTTTTATGACTGGGGTCCGTGTGCTCCCACTTCGTCAGGTCAGCTATTTCTGTGTGTTTCTCCAGCATGGAGTTGACCCCTTTATTTATCCCTCCTCCCTCTCTAAAACTGGATTCTAGGATTTTGGCTCAGTGCTTAGCTGTGGATGTCTGCTCCTGCTTCGGCATTTAAGGTAGTCATCATTCTTATTATAGGGGAAGGGCTTTTAAGTTAGCCTCTCCACTATTTCTTAGATTCTTAGTTGGGCAATTATAATTATTATTAAGTCTCTGTGTGTGTTTTTGCAAGCTGGCTGGTTGTTCAGATATTTCTAGGACACAAAAGAGACATGAAATTGCCTAGATAAGAGTTTTTTATTTATTTTTTTAACCTGTGCATTTGAAAGTTTGATATAATCATGTGGGTTTCAGTCATTTTGATCATTTTTTTTTTGGTTTGAATGATTTTAAGGTTCAGTAGATCGTTTAATACAGGTATTTTATTATTATTATTATTATTGCTATTATTATTGCTATTATTATTATTATTATTATTATTATTATTATCATCATCGACAGAATTTCTCTGTGTAGCCTTTGCTGTCCTGGAACTCACTCTATAGGCCAAGGTGACCTCAAACGCACACTGGGGTTAAAAGCATGCACCACCACCACCTGACTAGTATACATATTTTAATTAACACAAAAACAAGTAGAACAAATCAAATAAAGAATAATATTTAAGAAAATATTGTCATCTTTGCTGTTTGATTTCTTTGCTTACTGATTCTTTTCTACAGGTGAATGAGCAAAGGGAAAGTGCCCAACTTCCTTTGCCATTTTCTTCTCTCACCAGAGAAAAAGCGGTCAACATCTATCTCAGCCATCACACTGACCTGTATCAAAAAAGCTGCAAAAATTTTTTTCAGATTGTTTTTGTCTCTGTATTATTTACAGAATTTCCTTAAAACAAATCCCAAATTACAGCTTTGCCCTGTGTTCTGATATGGTTCAACCAATCCAGCATTTGCTGCCACTTTCTCTGAATCTTTGTTCTCCACACTCTACCCACTCTCACATCTATACTCTGTCACCAAACGGCACTTGCTATTTCATCTATACCCTGTGTCTCCACACCATACCTGCTCTCAAACCTATACTCTAGATCAGCACACCTTGGCTGCTCTTTTCTCTGTACTCCATCTGCATATTACAAAGCCCTTGACTACAAGTTTTCTGACTTCAAAATAATTCATTTCTAATATTTACCACAATTTCTCTTTTTATCAGTAAACATTTAGGATAGTATGTGTCAGATAATTATTGAACCCTCTTTTGTTCATGATTCATCAGGAAGTATTCCAACCCTCGGTTATTTCAGTGAAAATTATATCACTACAGTGCAAGCTACTCTGATTTTTTAATCTCTCTTGTTATCTAAAATTATGCCTTATAGATGACAAGTACTTCACAAGTATTTTTGGACAGTATTGTAACTTTACATATGTTTAAATCCTTCTAAATAAGCTACAAGCCAGTTGAGGACAGACACCTTGTCTTATTAATTTAGGAACTCTCTAAGATACTCGAACACAAATAAGTTATTAATAACGCATGCTGAAATTTTTTGTTTAAAATAATCTGAAATGATTTCATAATGTTTTGGAAATTTATTTCATTTGCATTACATTAATGAACTAAAGTACTATCACTGAATTTTCCAACCTCATCAGTCTTTTTGTTTGTTTGTTTTTGAGACAGGGTTTCTCTGTGGCTTTGGAGGCTGTCCTTGTAGACCAGGCTGGTCTCGAACTCACAGAGATCCACCTGCCTCTGCCTCCCGAGTGCTGGGATTAAAGGCGTGCACCACCACCGCCTGTCGCTCATCAGTCTTTGAAGTATTATTTCAACATACTATGACATGAAACTTTAGAAATTCTCCAGAAAGGGGATAACTGCATTTGAGAAACCAAGAATCCTCCAAGGGAATTATTCTAATCACCACTAAGATGCCCTGATCAACACCTTATACTCAAAGATTCAGTTTGTCATAGGAAACATGAATATGTTGAAACTAAAAGAAAAAAATCTATTCTGTTCTTTCTTAGTTCATTAGCTTTGTGAAAACTTATGTGTGTGTTGAAATCTCTGCTTAGTAAGTAAGCTTACTATTCAGTATTCTGAACAAAGATAATATGACAACAATATAAATTGTTCTTGATAAAATACAACATCAGACATCACAAGCTGTGAAAGGTTTTTTTTTAGTATTAATCTGATTTAGTAGCTATGTGAATTGCTGTGTCTTTCTATTTAAAGTTTCCTCATTTGTAAAAGTGGATAATGATGTAGACCTCTTCACAAGATGAGTGTGTCACATAACTAATTAATACTGTAATTATAAAGTACTTAGAAAATATAATGCACTGTACAAATGCCAAATGTTGTTATTAGAATCATTTGAGCAGAGCACTCAGCTCATCTAGAGTTACTACTTCAGTAAGGCAAATAATTCTAAATAGCAAAAATCCTGAACCATACCTACTAATTAATCAAATTTAAGTGTTTATCATGCATTGTAGATACACCTTGTTAAAATGTGCATTTTTGTTAAGGCCACTACTAAAATCATTATACCAAATTGAGGTGAGATTCCAAATATTTGCATAAAATGAAATCTATTTTAGCCTTTTGTAAATGAGAGTCTATGTTGCATATATCTTACAAATAATTTCTCTGTTGATTGGTTTGTTTGTTTGACTTAATCTTGATATCCAGGGGTTCACTAGTACTAATTCTTCTGTAAGAATACAAAGGAAAATTTGCATATTATATTCTTTGTCTCTGTAGTGAAAGATTTGGAAAGAACCAATATATGTTAAACTACCATCTATTATTCTATCCTAATATTTGTTAGGGGACCGGAAATGCTCTAGAGTGGAAGATGATAATTTAATATGTACTTTAGATCATTTTGTTTTGGCAGTGAGAGCAGCATTTTCTTTATAGATTCAATCAGCAAGTACTAGAGTTAACAGGACATTAGAAGAGGTGAACATACCTTTGTATGAATCCTTATCATAACAGTATATCAAATGGTGAGACAATAAATAAATCTTTACTTAAAGAGATTCTTTTTTTTTTTTTTTTTTTTGGTTTTTCGAGACAGGGTTTCCCTGTGGCTTTGGAGGCTGTCCTGGAACTAGCTCTTGTAGACCAGGCTGGTCTCGAACTCACAGAGATCCACCTGCCTCTTCCTCCCAAGTGCTGGGATTAAAGGTGTGCGCCACCACCGCCCAGCGTAATTAAAGAGATTCTATGGTGACTTTTTTGTGTGTGAATGAGTCAAAAAGAAAATCAAAAGATGAACTGGTTACAGATAATATCATCTTACCAAATGCCATCTAAACTAAATCCTCTGTTTACCAATGTAATGCTTTCTTAAAATTATAAGGTAACGGGTCAGTGGGATCAATATCTACACCATTTTCTACCAGAATCCAGGGTACAATAGCTGCCACTCAATATGCAATACATATCATCCTGTGAAATACTATCCATCCTCTCATAATTGTAAAGCTTGTGTTTCTTCCAGAGAACTGATACTCTGCAATAGAGCTGCAAATACCACCATTACTGCTACAACTACTACCACTAGAAAAGAAATGATACAACCTTACACTGTTTTCCTTGCAAGTACTATTACAGAAAATTTTGTTTAGGTGCTAATTACATTACATTTCTTCAGGCCAATAAGATAAATGTTCAGCTGGGCATTAAAGGTGGTACATGCCTTTAATCCCAGCCCTCAGGAGGCAGAGGCACGAAGATCTCGGTGTGTTAGAGGCCAGCCTGGTCTCCAGAGCGAGTGACAGGATAGGCTCTGAAGCTACACAGAGAAACTCTGTCATGAAAAAAACAAAAAAAGAAGATAAATGTTCATATAATTTTCCATTGAAAACTACACAGAGGCTAACCAATGAAACCACTCATAGTTCTACTGATGATTACTTTTAGGCAAACTGTCCAGTTGTACTAATAACCACTTATTGGAAATGGCCTCATTCCAGTAACTGAGGCATTAGGACAGAATCCACATGCTGAAAGCCAAACTTCAAAGACTTAACCTTTGCCATATGATATTTCAGGCACTGGGTCATCATTTAAATTAGAGAATCTGAATAATCACAATTAATGAGCTAACCTTATCACCATTTTGATGTACAAATAACATATATTTTTGAAATTAAAAAGCAGTGTAATAGAAAATATATTATAAAACATATTTTAGGGAAGTAACTTATGGTTCTAAGCATTAGAATCAATAATTGATGGAATTGTCCTGGGAATATTCCAATGGTATAGTGGAAGTTAAACATTTTAACATATATTTCCATGTCTCTCTATCAAATAATCTCCTATCAGTTTGTAATCTGCTTTTTCTTTGTCTTTTCTTTTTTGAGACAGTGTTTCTCTGTATTGTTTTGGAGGCTGTCCTGGAACTCACTCAGTAGAACAAGCTGGCCTCAAACTCAAAAAGATCCACCAGCCTCTGCCTACAAGTGCTGGGATTAAAGGTGTATGTTACTACCAGCCAGCTGATTGTAATCTATTCTTAGGAAACAGTATAAAACTGTGGAAATACAATTCTTTAGTTAATAAAACATGGAAACTATCAACATGCATACATTTTAGTATTTAGAAGCTTAGGCTGGAGGCAAATGGTAATGAGGCCAACCTGGACTATACAATGAGACCCTTTACAAAGCACACACACATACACACACACACACACACATACACACACACACACACACACACACACACACACACACACACACACACAATTAACATTCTTCTTAAATGAACTCTATGTAAAAACACTTTCCCCATATTCTGTTCCTTAGGGCTCCAGCATATCTGTTTTTCCCCCATTTCATGATGATTGCACTATTATATACTATATACCATATATTATGAAGATTCTACTAGGAAGTTAGAAATCAAGGCAAGAGAATAAGTGATTTGTTGATAAAGAGAATTCACTACCAATAAACTTGTTTTTAGAGGTAATTAAAAAGAAATAAAAATATGAATATACTAGCAGATCTTCTGCCTTGATGTCCTTGTTCAGCTCAGGTGTTGCTGGAATTTTCTTGTCCTGACAGATCTCACTTCAGCCCCAAATGAACACAAACAGAGACATACATTAATTATAAATCTGTTGGCCATTGACTATGGTTTCTAACTGGCTAGTTCTATCTTAACTATTAACCCATTTCTATTAGTCTATGTATTTCCACATGGTCTTGGCTTACCGGAGAATATCTTGACCTGTTTCTGCTTTGGTGGCTACATGGCATCTTATTTGTGGTATCTCTCTGCCTATCTTTCCCAGAATTTTCCTCATATCCTAATTCTGCCTATCTTCCTGCCTCTACTGGCTATTGGCCAAATTGTGTTTTACTCATCAACCAGTAAGAGAAACATATATACTGAAGGACAACCCCATCACTGGTGCTTAATAATCATTTTGGTGATTATCCAACATCAAGTGGTCAGCCCTGAAAACATTCATAACAATACACTATACAGGAATATAGATGTATATACATGTAGCCGATATTTTTCTTTGGGCAACCAGCTCTCAAATAATGACATGGAGAATTATTATTAATTATGAAAGCCTGACCTATAGCTTAGGCTTGTCCTGCTATCTCCTATAACTTGACTAATTTACATTAATGTCTGTTTTTTCCTCGTGGCCTTATACATCTCTTCCATCTTGTACCTCCTGTTTTCTCTATCCACTAATGTGTCTCTAATACCAAGATTCATTTCTTCTTCCTCTTTGTCCAGAAGTTCTGCATGACCTCTTCCCGCTCAGCTATTGGCCATTCAGTTATTAAACCAATCAGAAGGTTCCTGGCAAACACACATCTTCACAGTGTACAAAAAGATTATTTCACAAATTTTCTGCTTTTTGTCTAAATAAAGCAGAAAAGTTTTAATTCTAATACAGTAAAACTACATAGAACAAGAACAATTATCAGATATTGTCTAAAGAAAAAGGAAAGGTTTTAACTGTAACATAGTAAAACTATGTACAATAAGACAAATTACTAGATCAGAAATATATTGAAAATGTTCAGTCCATTTGCATTTGTCAAATTCAGAGATAATATTCCATTATTTATCTTGTCCTGGTGAGTCCAAAGCTTTATATCTAGTTCACTTTCTATACTAACTTATATTACTTACCCAAAACTATTTTTTAAACATCAAAACAGTTTGGGATAAACAATTTAAGCTTTTATTCCTCCCAACCTTATATAATTTACACCTTTTCTGTGAATTTCTGTTTTTGAATTTGGTAACAGGGAAATTGTAACTCTAACTTTCTAGTCTTAAACTCCATCAGAGACCTGAGAAGGATATAATATTACCTGAGTAAACAAGAATTTCAAGCAAACATCTTCCAAAACTATAGCAGTGACATAAATAGCTGGATACCTGGATAGTAACCCAAGGTATTCTCTGCAATTCTGAGGCTTCCATCTTCAGCCTATTGGCCTAAAATATATTTATCCTATCATTTCTTTATTCCCCCTTTTCTTTTCCAAACAAGATCCTGAATCTAATTTCCTCTCCTTAGTATCCTTCCTGACCATGACAAATATCAACCTCTCACAATGATGACAAACATCCATAACCCACCAAGTGACCCAAAACCAAGCACTCTACCCCTTGGGGATGTGGCATTGTGTTCTTTATTTTGCTTCCTATAGTCTGGGGGTGATGGTAGTTTTGGCAGACCCTGAGAAAATTAGGATAATGGTCAACTCCTAGAAGAGTTAGCTGTATTAGTTTTTTGTTGTTGTTTACTGTCTGTGAAATAGGAAAATTGAAGTTTTATCTGCAGTCCTAGCTATAACAGTGGGTGGCTGGACCATATCAGCCAGAAACCTTGAAGCTGTTCTGGATGAAATGCTGAGGAAACTGAAACAGTGGCTTTCTGAAAGGCTGGATCACTTGTGCCCGCCATTTTAATTTGTGTCTGATTCCCTTGCTCTATAAACAAATGAACTTTTAAAGGTAACATACATATCTGCATTAACACAAATATACACTGTGTGTTATACGCAGCTAGCTAAAGATGATTTTTTTGTTTTATGTTTGATCAGGTGAAATATATGTCCCCTATTTTGTAGTTTTTCTAGTTTATTTTTTTTTTCTGTAGCTGGAATTTTCTGGGGTTCTCCCAATCAAACCTGGTTTGTATGAACCTTGAATGGATCTAGAGCCTTTCATTTACTGTAGAAACAAAAACATAACCTCTTCCCCAAAACAATATATTTTCTGACTTCCATTTAAAAGTTAAAGCATTCCAAAAATATCTTGGCTGGTTTAATTCAGCAATTTCTCTTATAATTCAATGAGTCTCAGCAGCTGTCATTAGTTAATAGCTGTAGGTGGAGTTTCTCTGCATCCCAGCAGCCACTTGCTACATAACCACTCAGATACTTAATATTAATTTTAAATGCTCAGCCAATTGGTCAATCTTCTTACTAGCTAACTCCAACATTTACATTAACCTATATACCAGTATTTCTTATCTTGCTTTGCCATGTGGGTTGGTACATTTTCTCAGTGTGGAGTATCCATCTTGCTTCTCTCTACATCTGCTCAGAGCTCCAGACTCCACCCTCATTCTCCAAACATTCTCCTACTCTGACTTTCCTGCCTAACCTTATTCTGTTCAGCTATTGGAAAGTCATAAATAATAATGACATATATTCAAACAGGTTAAAGGAATATTCTACAATCAAAAATCAAAAATTTCAAAGTCGAGAAGAAACTATATAGGATCCAGACTCCCTGTGTAGATTTCAACTTACATGGGTTATCTTTTTATGTTACTTTATTCTCTATTTTATTTTATTACTTTATTTTATTACTCATAAACTACTTTTCTGTGACTATATATACACAATTATTCTTTTTAAGGTTATGCACATTTTTAAAACACACTGTAACCTGTTTAGAGTCCCTCCACTCTGTATCTGTCTTTACTGAGCACTTACAGCATTCTCTGATCACATGAGACAAACCTTAAATTGCCATATTAGATGCAACATATCTCAGCTAGTACATGGTGTGGGCACTAGGTGCTAGCAGCTAGTTCCAGCCTGCAGGCAGCAGCTGGTAGTCACAAACTCTATACACCAAGCACCAACACACCTAAGACACTGCAGTACTATAAAACGACATCCAGCTCCTTGCTCAAAATTTTTATTAGTTATCTCAATCCCTGTATATGAATATTCAAGCCCCCACATAGGATTCCATGTGTGATCAGATTTTTTTTGGATAGCCAGCTCTAAATAACGACAGAAAGTTATTATTATTTATGAAAGCTTGGTCTATAGCTTAGGTTTGTCCCTCTAGCTCTTATTACTTAAATTAGCCCGTTTATATTAATATACATTATACCTTGTGGCTTTTTACCTGTCTTCCATCTTGCACATCCTTTCTCCTCTCTGTGTCCTCTGGAGTATCTTTCATTCCTAAATTCACCTCTGCTTTCTCTTCCTTTGCCAGGAAGTCTTATGTCACCTCTTCTTGCCTACCTTTGGTCCATTCAGCTTTTTATTAAACCAATCAGATAGTTCCTTGGCAAATGCACATCTTTACAGTGTACAAAATGATTATTCCACAACATATATATGTACACACACACACACACACACACACACACACACACACACACACACACACACACACACACGTATAAAAGCAGTGAAGAAGGTAATGAATTTGAAAGAGAGGAGAGCAAGGAGGAACATATGGGCAGGTTTGAGGAGGGAGATATGATGCAATTATATTGTAATCTTATTATTTTTTTTCTTTTCAGTTTTTTCGAGACAAGGTTTCTTATGGCTTTGGAGGCTGTCCTGGAACTAACTGTTGTAGACCAGGCTGGTCTCAAACTCACAGAGATCCACTGACCTCTGGCTCCCGAGTGCTGGGATTAAAGGCATGAGCCACCAACACCCTGCTCTATATTGTAATCTTAAATATAAAAGAAATAGTTTAGCAAGAAAAGGGATATCAGTGTAATGGTTTCTCTTTATCTTTTGTATTCCCGTAGTACACACATCAAGTATTGAACAGAACTTTGATTTTTTTTTCAAAAGTACACCTAAATCCTCTGAATATCATGGAAAGAATGTTAACATATCCTTGGGCAAACATCTTTTAGACTGCTAAAGTGACCTAATACTACTTAAAATGCAACCAGCTTTTAAATTCATGCTTTTCCTCAGGCAAATTCTCTGTAAAAGAAGACATGGCTGCCTTCTGACTGGTGTAAGCTGTGACTTTGTTTCCTTCTCCTCAGTGAAGATTTATGATGTAAACACCTCAGGCTTTTTTTCTTACTTGAATTTCTGTGATAACTAATAAATCCCAGTTGTCACTCATCTCAAAACACCAGGAAAAATCATACAAGAGTCACCCAGGTATAACAAACTAGAGCTAGAATTACCATAATGAGCGATCTAAGTGATATATTATAACTGAATTCTCTCTAATCTTGGTCTAATATTTAGTCTCCCAAACACCTTTAGATATTTACATTGCTTAAATTGGGTTCCTCTGAGTAATAGGAAAAGAGTAATAATAATAAGAATAACAAAAGTAAACACATATGAAATTCTTTACAGAATGTTAATTTAATAAAACATTGTCTAAAATTCTACAAAATCCACATGCAATTAATAAGGTAATTTTAAAAGGGAGACAACCAGGGTCCCACAGAGACTGAACTTACAATCTGGGGGCCTGCTTTGGAGTAAATGAGGCCCTCTGCATGTATGCTGCAGTTGCATAAATTGGTGTTCTTGTGCAAATCCAAACTGTGAGTGCAGGGTTTGTCTCTAATTCTTTTGCCTGGTGTTGGAACCCTATTCCTCATACTAGGCTGCCCCATCCAGCCTTCATAGGAGAAAGGTGCCTAGTCCTATTATAACTTGATATGCCATGCTTGTTTGATATCGATGAGAGGCCTAACCTTTTCTTGAGAGAAATGAAGGTGGAGTGGATGGTGGGCAGACGGAGTAGGGGGAGGGACTGGAAGGAGAAGAGTGAGAAGAAACTGAGATCAAGATTTAAAGAATAAAATAAAAATAAGAAAATCAAATTTCAGAGAAGATGCTAGCAGGTACTAAGTGGCAAAAACAGCATCTAAGCTCACACCCTGTCATGCTTCTAGTTTAGCAAAGGGCATTTTGTGTCTAATGTTATATGTCTCTGGATATTAATGTAGTCTAGTCTGTGAGTTTATCTTATGGAGAATCTATGCTGGATATGAAATGGGCAATAATCCAAACACTTGTAAACATTTAATTAATTTAATTATTACTTATTAACTCTTCCCTTTGCATGGCAATGCAGATTGAGTGTATATTTCATTGAAGAGATGTGAGAAAAAGCAGAACAGGGGAAGAATGGGAGCAAAGATGAGGTACCAGCTAATAAATAAATTAATTAATCATACTTTACTAGAATTTTATCACTAAGTTAATGAACAAAGTAAGAAGAGTAATACAAAGTAATAAACGCCATAGATCTTGTTTGTTTATTAACATAAATTATTACCTAAAATGAAAGTACATTAAGGAAATATTAACCTCAATAAATATTTATAAAATATCTGTAAATATCTATAAAAAACATTTGATGCAGTGTTTATGAGGCTGAAATACACATTAAGACTTAAATAGACTAGATGACTTGAAAACATGTTCTGAGGTCCTTTAAATTTACAAGACATTAATATATATAGTTATATATATTAATTTCAGATTTTTTTTACTATTGCTTTCCACCTTATTTTTTGAGAAAAGTTCTCTCTCTCTGAATTCAGAAGTAACTGTTTCAATTAAGCTGGCTGATAAATGAGCCCCCCAAACCACTTGTCTCTGCCTCCTCTAACAGAGGAATGACAAGACATATATATATATATATATATATATATATATATATATATATATATTGTTTTCCTCTCTTTTCCCCTCTGTAATGACGGGGTTTGCTGTCAACTTTGGACAAGCTGTAGTCATAAGAGGAAGGAGCCTCAGCTGAGGAAATGACCCCTTGAGATCCAGCTGTAAGGCATTTTCTCATTTAGTGATCAATGGGGGCAGGCTCAGTTCATGGTGGGTGGTGCCATCCCTGGGCTGCTGGTCCTAGGTTCTATGTGAAAACAGGTTGAACAAGTCATGGGATCAAGTCAGTAATCTGCATGCCTCTACAGCCTCAGTTCCTTTTTCCAGATTCCTGCTCTGTTTGAGTCACTGTCCTGAATTCTCTCAGTGGTAAACAGCAACGCAAAAGTAGAAGCTTAATAGGTTTTTCTTTCCCTACATGCTTTTTGGTCATGGTGTTTGGTCACAGCAATAGAAACCCTAACAAAGACACCTTCTCATCTCCCTTCTCATTTTGGCTCCTGATTTTACTGGAACACCTTTCTTCTTTCCCTTATTCCATCCTTCTAATTTTCTTCTTCTCCCTCTGTGCCACAATTTGCTTTGAGACTGACCAGATTGGGCAGCAGAGAATGAAGAACACACACACACACACACACACACACACACACACACACACAGAGAGAGAGAGAGAGAGAGAGAGAGAGAGAGAGAGAGATACACATATAATTGTTGAACACTTTCTTTACAAGCTATCACAGGAAAATGCATTAAACAAATGTTACACACTCGTATTCTTGGAATTTATGTAACTATGTGAAATATACACTAATATTGCACCCCAGAAAACATTAGTTAAATATTTTTTGCTACTGCAAGTAAAATTGAGGTTACTTGCGAGACATGGCTCTGTATGCCAAGTTAATTCCTGCTGAAGTGGAACTGTGTGTGCTTCAGTATCAAAGTGAACATAAACACATTCATCAGAAATATCACCTGGAAAATATACTATACATTATTAGGGTGAACTATAAATTATGAATGTTAAATCTGAAAATCTTCTTTAGCAAGAATACAGCCCTTTAAGAAAGAAGTTGTAAGCACAAGCATTAGTAAATCCATCCTGCAGGGTACCAAATCCTGCAGGGTACCAAAGGTTATGAGGCTTTGTTTCCAGAGAGCATTAATTATTTAAGTGGAAACCATGTTCAAGAGTACTGTTGTACATAAGCAGACAGAGACAGCAGAAGAACATGATTTCAGCCCATTGCTGGATTACAGGAGTCATGCCTTTCAATAGTTTCTCATGATGAACTGCAATTAATTCCTGATGATGAACTGGATTAAATAACTGATCACAACATGGATTTTTTTCTTACCTTTAATTCTAAAAATCACCACAGATCATAGAAATAAAGCCCAGCAATTGTTATTTATAAAATATGTGAAGGGGTGAAGAATAAGCTCAATGGGTGTTGCTTCACAGGAAAGAGGACTTGCAGTTTTATCACCGAGACTCACAGGTGTTGTGACATGGGCTTGTCATTCCTCTGTTAGAGGAGGCAGACACAAGTGGTTTGGGGGGCTCATTTATTAGCCAGCCTAATTGAAACAGTTACTTCTGAATTCAGAGAGAGAGAACTTTTTCAAAAAATAAGGTGGAAACAATAGTAAAAAATATATCTGAAATTAAGATCTGCCTTCCACATGTGCATACAAAGGGTGATATACTTTCACACACACACACTTACACACTCAAATAACTCACACATACTCACAAACACACATTCTCTCTCTCTCTCTCTCTCTCTCTCTCTCTCTCTCTCTCACACACACACACACACACACACACACACACACACACACACACATACACCGGCTCTAAGCAAACTTGGTCAATTTGAAACTGTACTGTTTATATAATAAGAGAAAAAATGAGCATTCTGAGACACTACCACCAAATGTTCTGGTAAAATTTAATTTTAAAATAACAAACATCATTCAAGGAAAATTTGTTCCATAAACATTAGAATGTTCCCTAATAATGCTGTCTTTTTGCTTTGTCACTTGAAGGTGGCACTTGAAGCCAAGTTTTAAAACTAAATGCTCACAGAATCCCATACATTTGTCTCCAGTTATAATTTTAACATTAATTCAGTATATAGTAGATATTACCTCCAAAGAATAAAATCTCCTAAAATTTACAAACCCAAGAGTTTATCTTTCCCTGTGTACTTTATTTATGTGTACCAAAATATATAACAAAATTACTTCATGAAATAATAGATGATAGATAGAAAGATAGATAGCTAGGTAGGTAGATATATAGATAGCTAGATAGGTAGATAGAAAAATGGATGATAGACAACTAGCAGATGCTAGATAGACAGATGGATAAATCCATTTCACATGTGATATGATCAAGCTTCTATTCTGCAGAACATTTAGGTAACTCACAACTGAAAGACTTAAAGTCACAAAGTGTGTCCTACCCCTTATAGCAAGAGGTTCAACCCTGGCAACAACACCAGATTTCAAACTTCCATGTTTTATAAATAAAATATGCAAACATACATGAAAAGAAAGACACACTGGGGGTAAGCCTAGGACCTATCCCAAAGGATATGACAGATTCTGAAGACCCCCCTACGGAAGGCCTCACTCTCTTTGGGGCACAGAAAGGGTATGTGATAGGTAAGGTTGTAGTTTGGGGGGTGGTATGGGATGAGGGGAGGCAGAGGGAACTGGGATAGACATGTAAAACAATCATGTTTCTAATTCAAATAAAAAATTAAAAAAAGAAATAGGATAAATGAATTATTTCTTTCAAGACTTTACTACTGGCCACTAGAATATGATATATAAATTAAAATAACAGATTCTCAGGATGTACTGCATTAGTGACTCTATGTGTATTCTTATAAAAGCTAATTGAATTACATTTACTATGATGAAGTAAATATCATTTGGTAATTTGTGTATATAACTGAACTCTAACAATAGAGTGGTTAGTGGTAGTTGGTTTATTTGAATTAAGCTGAAAATGGATTATTTTCAGCTGAAAGCATGGATGCACACTAGTATCATGTGTAGAAATATAAAATCACTTTTATGAGTTAAAATAAGTAAATAACAATATTTTCATTTATCATTAACTTCAATATTTATGTTTTGACAAAATTAAAATTCTATTATAAACACAAGGTTATATTTTCTGTGGTGTTATCCTTAAGTGTTGAGATAGTAGATTAAGAATATAAAATTTCAATCATTTTCACCAATTAAAGTGTATATATTACTTGTAAACATCACAAGTTTCTATCTCTTTTATTCTCATATTGCATGTTGTTTTTTAAAATGTCAGGTCTGAAATATTTATGAAATTAGCTAGTTGTTAATGTCCTTCTTCATATACAAAATGAATAGTTTCTTATCTAAAACTGAATGATCTTAATTTGTGCTTGTGTGTTTACTTTCTTTGTTGTTGTTGTTGTTTTGTTTGGTTGATTTCGACAATGCCCCATTTTGTGACCCAGACTAAACTGAAATTCATTATGCACCTTTCTGTGACTCCTCTAGGATGGTATTCCCAACATAAAGGCATCTACACTATCCTGGAAGGGCTGATCAAAGTTCTATTTTGCAAATAAGGTAGCTACAATTCAAGTTATTGGAAGCAAACATTTTACAAGTCAAGAAACATGACCTAAAAAATACTCAGTGTTCTCATATAACTAAAATTTAATGCTCTGGTACAGTTTGTCTGCTGTTCTGTATTTAAAAATGGCTTGGGAAGGAATATATACAAATTTTTACAAATTCAGTTTACAATTCCTAAGAAGAGTTGATATTTTTAATAGATTTCTGTATCAAGTATGGACCATGAGTTTTAATGAGAACAGTGACTGAAATTTAATTAGAATCTAGAGCCTAACAACCTTGTGGTTATTTAATCTGTCTTTGATCTAGTGTGTGTGATCTGTGTCACCTGTGCCTGCCCCCAAGAGAGTGTATCTAACATTTCCCGTACACATTGTGGAATTTGTGTTCTCACAAGGTAAAACTGAAGACTTAGAAAGAATAGTTTTGTTCTAGACTGACTGTTTGCATTTTGTAGATTCACTGAATGACTAGACATCCCAGTAAATATTCTTTGAAAGCTGTGTTTACAGTATGATCACAGACTACTCACACATCTAAGTGCATAAACCATTTATCAAAAGCACCCATTTGATTCTTTTATTTTTTTTAATTTCAGGGGAGATGTGTGTGATTGTTGTATAAAATCAAATAGTCATTTCCACAAGGTAATTATAACAATTTTGTTGTTGTTTGTATAGGAAAGCCAGTTCATTTTCTATAAAGTAAATGAAAAGTATAGATTGTTATTATCACAATAATTTTCAAACACATTGTAGATTGAAATTAAATTAAATCAAGTAGTTTTCATTATTTGCTGTCAGAAATAGTCAATAGATTATTCATCTTAACTTTGAGAAATTTAGGTATTTTTTCTAAGAATAAAATCTAAACCTAACTTATCAGGAGGTAATAACATATTTATATCTAATTTCAACTGGGTGTAACACCAATAAAATTTTGATCATAAATATGAGATAACTAATACATAAACAAACAAACACATTCCTAGTTGCTTGTTTGGTGAGTGACAGGAATGAATTTTATAATGTATTTCTCGGTGCTCTTTCTGATGTGAGTGTTCTCAGAAGTTTTTTATACAACACAAAAGAAAGGTAATTTTGGGTAATCTTCATAGTACCAAAACTACCTTTCTGGGTACTATGAAGATTATTAGAAAAGACTTCAAGGGCCAGTTACAGAAAATCATCATTTCTCTAACATGAAGGGCTTGTTCCCTTCTTCTCACAAAGTATCTTAAAAGAAATCAGGATGACTAAGGAATGTCTGCAGGACTAGTTTGCAAAAGGCATACAAGTTAAAAGCTTTTAGAAACAAAGCTCCACTTAGAATGCAGAGATAATTACTCAAAATGCTTAGATAAGTCTTATTAGATCATTGTTTCCAAAAAATGTTAAGGCTGTTACCCCTCAGTATACAGTGCCTCATATTGTGGTGCCCCCCAACCATAAAATGATTTTTGTTGCTACTTCCTAACTGTAATTTTTCCACTAGTATTCATCATAATGTAAATATCTGTGTTTTCAAATGGTCTTATATGACCCCCATGAGGTCATTTTATGCCCCAAATGTATCTTGATTCACAGGTTGAGAACTGCTATATTAGATAGGTGTCAGTGCAAGTGGCTGGAGAAAGGGGTTCCATATGCATGAGAACCATGAAGGAGAAAGGAGCCAAGCTTGTCTAGAAAATGAGTGGAAGGGGGAAACTGAGTCTTGTAGCTTACCTGGAGGATCTCCATTTTATTTTTAAAAAACAAAGCATTAAGAGAATAAAGAAAGTGTGTAAAATAACTAATTGTATCTTCTTCCAAGGCACAACCACAAATTTTGACATCGTAGTGACTGAATGGCATATCCTGAACTATTTCTGTTTGATATTCTCTCCTCTCATAGTTCAGAATGTGACTGTATTTGGAGATCATATCTAGCTCACTCCCAGGTGGCTATCCACAAGAAAAAAAGATATATGTGAGAATATGGACGAAATTAACTTTTGTATCATGTTGCTAAGAATGTAAATTAGAGTAGCGACTACAGAAACCAATGTGGAGGTTCCCAAAAAACTAAAAATAGAACCTAGTTATGATGCTCTTAGGACTCTATGTCAGCATAGAAAGAAACAGATGCACATGAAGTTTACTGTGTACTATTCAAAACAACCAAGTTGTAGAGTCAGCTTAAATGCTCAACAACAGATGAGTAGAAAAAATAAATGTAGTATGTTGACACAATGAACATTTATTCAGCCATAAATAAGAGCTAAACTTCATCATTTTCAGTTAAGTAGTTGGAATTTGTGATCAGCATTTTAAGAGTAATAAGCCAGAATGTCAGCTGCTGTTTGGGAAGAGGAAGAATGCCCTTGGATTAGAACCAGAAAAAAAAATATGGAAAAGAGTAAACAAAGTATATGAAGAGAGGAAGACTCATACAAAGACAGATGAGTCAAGGAAGAGGTCTCAGAGAAAACCAAGCCTGCAACCATTATGGTCTCAAACCTCAAAATTCTGAGAAATATATTTTTTGTTGTTTAAACAACCTAGTCTCTGGCATTTGGTATAACATACTAGCCAACTTATACTGAGATTCCAGTGAATCCCTCTTTAGTGCTTAAACTTAGAAATGAATTATAAATATCCACTGAATTAGGGTTTGCTTTTGCTTGGAAAGCAGAGGGCATTTTAGTTAATGGCAGTCTAAGAAATTGCCTCTCTGGAGTAAAATCCCTGTGAAAAGTTTCCACATGATCATGGCTATACCTCTCTTAACTTTCAATTTGTGTTAATGGGATTATTCTAGAGGACACTGGAATTTGTCTTTCAAGAGTACATCTTTCTTTTTTTTTTCCAATTTTTTATTTGAATTAGAAACAGGACTGATTTACATGACAATCCCAGTTCCCTTCAACCACCCGCCCTCCCCAAAAAGTACACCTTTCTACCAAGACCTTCAAAACACTTCAAAGTAATATTCGTATCAGTCCACATCACCATGTGAAGCTGGTAGGTGAGAAACTGCATCATTCCTATTTGACACATCTAGACACATACTGACTTGATTATATGATTATTATACGTATAATATAATTTGTCTCTTGGGAAAGAATACATGCTCAGAAGTAAAAGGATGCTCACAAGGAAAATAGTGTAATATTGTATAATAATAAATCTCATCTGCTGAGTGACCAGAACGTTTAATAAGACACAGAATGACCATTTAGTTCCTTACATATACCCGTTTATATTTCCTCAAAAGAAGAATTTGGGAGAACTGACAAAATGGTAGCTTAACCTTTTTCATTAACATCAAACTGAGAAAATTCATTGATTTTTCTTTGTAATGCAATGATAATGTTTAATGCACATTTAAAAGAGTTCCCAAACATCCTTAACCCCAAACTTACAGAAAGAGTTTTTACATGTTTGCCTGTATATAAGCCAAAGGTGTGTATCATGATGTGGAGTGAGTTCACTTCTTCTTTTAAAAAGAAACAGTTTCAGACAAAAAAAAAATACCAAATCACTAATAATGACATTCTTACTCCACGTGAAATAGTATTACTTTTTAGCTTCAGAGAAACAAACACATATGCCCCCACATTGTCTTGCTTGCCTTGACAGCTTTATCTTGTGTCACTCACAATTGGGCTTCCTATATTTAAAATCCACTGGACTTTGTTTATTTACTTTTTTTGTATGAAAGCTAACTCTAAACCACTGAGTTGATAATTATGTTAATAAAAACCTGTCATTTCATGAAGGAATACTTACTCTAAGAAAATAGCTAAATCAATAAACAGCCTATATCATCATCATTATGGATGTGTCATTGGAAAGTGCAGCACACATAGAGATAACTAATCAGACAACATTATTGTCTCAAAATAGTAGTTGAATAAATCTGATCTAAGAAAATAAATTTTGTGTTTGAAAAGTTGCATTAAAGATTAAAAACAAAGTCCTACTCAGTTCTCAGAAGTGACAGAGTAGGTAATTAGGACTGTTAACAAAATTAGCACACAAAACAAAGTAAGAATGATTATCCCTGATTAAAAGTTATTGAACATTTCAAGATCATTCTGACATCCATGCAAAGCGTATTGCATACCCGGGAAGCAAGCTTTGAAAACTGTGCAGCAAAAATACATCAGAGATCTCTGTGAATTGCAACCTTGTAGAACACAATTTCTAACTGTTTTGGAATTTCATTGTGGGTATCCTTGGTGTAGTAAAAAGGCAAAAAAAGCTAGAGGGTTACACACAACATATAATGTACAGGAACACAACATTTCAGGAGCATTATTCCAGGGGAATGACATAACATTAGTCCCAAGGCTGTGTCATTCTGTACCTGCAGCTGTGTCTACAGTCCTGGGAGCTTTGTAAAGACACATTTTATTTGGCTTTCTTCCAAAATTTTATTAATATGGATTAAGCCTCACTCACCATGAAATTTTAATCCTGACATGGGTTCCAGCATGATGAGGACAATATGAGTTATTTGCCCAGTGATCAATCTATAATAGAATGGCAAATGTTCATTGATGTACCAAATCAGTGTCTTAATCAGTAAATAATTTTTACCATATGGTATGTGTTTCTTTATAGAAAATTTGGAAGAAATATAGTCTAGATTGAAAATGTTTATATCCTCTGGGGCAGTGGTGGTACAAATTTTAATCCCAGTGCTAGAGAGGCAGAAACATGGGGATCTTTGTGAGTTCTAGGTCAAAATGGTCTGCAATAGGCAGTTCCAGGACAGCCTCCAAAGATACAGAGAAACCTTGTCTCGAAAATCCAAAAAAAAGAAAAGAAAATATTTACATTATTAAATTTATTGGTAAATAGCTTAGCCAAAATTTACATTATACCTTGTTTATATACCTTATTTATATTCATTTTATTTTTTAAAATTTTGGGAATAATGTTTCAAATAAGGCAGATAGCATCAAATACTAAATGAGTTTTAAGCACCAGAGTTCTAGGAGGTTCCTAGACCTCATTTTAAAATTATTTTCTTCTAAGAATAGAGCAGTTGAGTACACTCAAATCTATTGAATTATGAGACATCACTGACATGATTTAAAATTTTTCACGATTTAGTTAACCAAAAAAATGAAAGTCACTTAGACCATCTGCTAAAAATTATATGGTGACAGCAAGTACTGTCCAGAACATTTATCTGGGTAATTTCAAAAATTAAATTCTTCAGAATTTGGATCTTGAGACAGATTAGAATTCAACATGATCATTATTTATATAGTCCTTAATTTACCCTTATCTCAACATTGTATTGATCAACACAAAAAGACACACATAACAGTAAATATAATTTATAAAATGTGTGAAATTGTGTTTATACAGGACAGCCAAAGCATTGAAGTTCAGGTTGTAATTGAAAGCCATTTCCCAAACATGTCTGAGAATACCATTGGGTTTTCATTTTAAAATACTTATATCCATATTATTCTCTTTGGAGAGCCAGATCACATACAATGTGCGATGAGAAAGTGCATTTTTAAGCTAATTTACAATGGTGCCTATAACTGGGGAATTATGGAAAATATTGAGGTTGATGTTTCAAAGTCCAAAGCTAATCACAAAGTTAAAGAAATAGGGCTGCTGTCAATGCACAGGTTAATCTGCTTATGATTTGTGAAGGAGATTAGTAAACATCCAGTACAAATGGTTGCTTTATAAGATGATTACTAATAGCTAAAACTAGTCTTTGGTAATGTTGTGTTTTATTACAAATTTTAAAATGTCATCACTTTTCATATTTTGATAATTGGGCTCAAATTTCTATGAGATGTGTATTGTTTCAATGGACTGCTTCATTTAATTAAATTGGATAAACAGGTGTCATTGGGCATGCAAACCCTCTATGCCCACATGTGTAATTTCTAAATCATAAAAGGAGAAACTTCTCATTGCTGATACATGCAGCTGGAATGGATGTGTGGACATTAATGTCATTCGCCCCATTTTCTAAACATGCTCTAAAACAATCTGTGTTCTAATCTTTCCTACTAATATGTATTACCACATGAAGAAGGGTGATATCTTAGTATCCTTTTCTGAAATTACCAGCATTTGGTTACCCACGTTAGACTAGACTTAGAAGAGCTGAAGAGTCAAAATAATGAACTTTCACTTGTAGGCATCTATTATCATTGGAAATAGAGCCAGAGTAAACTCTGATCTAAAAACCTCTTTCCTGTAACTGCCAGATCACTTTAATCACAAAATCTTCATTGGGCAGTTTCAGCCTGTCTAATATTTTATGGAAAGTGATGACAGCAATTAAGTGGTTTGTCATGCAACAATTATTAGCCAAGCTGGTATTTATGATTCAGAGGTCTCTGGTTTCCATTATGTTACTCAGCGATATACACTTCTTTCTTTCTGTCTGTGTCTGTCACATGGGGGTGGTGTTGTGACTGAACCTCTGCAATGAAATGAATACATTTTATTTTCACAGACTGACAATCTGATTTTGTTTCCTACTCAGTCTTCCCACTTTCGAAAATATGTTACAAGCTTCTCCTACAACTTTGTTTCCCTTTACTATAGAATGTCCTGTTCCATCAACCCTATTTCCTGAGAATATTAGTGATATAAAATTATGCAATCATTGCCATTTGTTTGAAATTCAGATTACCAGGTTTAGCAAGTGCAGATTAGATTTGAAAGAGGAGATTCAAATGCAGCAAGGCTGCCAGAAGACATCTCTCATTCACTGATTTAGAACCAGGGAAAAGTGTGACAGGAAAGACTATGTCTTGGCAAAATGGCTTGATACATGTTCAAGAGCAAAACTGAAACTCTCCTCCCATGGTTTTCAGCCACAGAGCACTAAAAATTTCTCAACTGCAAAAGGCTAAAGGCCTTCACTTCTCCTTCATCCTCCCAGGATGGAAACAAATTTCAATACATTGCTGACGCAGTTGATTTAAACTGTCTTATATTCAAAAGTATATTAATTACATTTCTGCCTTTTTATCATGTAAATTTAGAACTCATGAAAGGAAACAGATGGACATCTTTTGGAGATGGATTTTCTTTTGATTAAAACACAAGAAGATACTTTTTCCATATTCTATATAGGTAAAGCTTCCTTCTCAAGCTCTGAACAGTGCTGAAATGTTGGGAAATTATAAATGCCAACTTTAAACTGTGTATACTTTGAGAAAGGGATAACAATTACTGCCAACAACATTTTAAGTTTCAAATAACATAATGATTGACTGTTTAAAAAAATTAAAATAAAAGAACTTCCATTCATGAAGCTACATATATCTTTAAACTTATACATACTTAAAACTTTATAAAATTTACCAGAAATCAGTACAACTAAAATTTTAAAACTACTTTTTTAAATCTGCAATTTGTGTTTTTATACAAAATTATCTTTGTAGGCATGTTGAATACTGATAATTATTTTGCCATTATGAAGCTTTTGATAAACATCAAGTCTATGCCAGTCCTCTGTAGCATGTTGGAGCAACAGTGGCAAAAAAAGATGATGTTCATACAATGTGGTCATTTGGTATTATAGTCTAATATTCAGATAAGCCCATACATAGGAAAATATAAGATGCTGACATACCAAATTAAGGAGATAACTATTTCAGATGTGAGCATCAGAGAACATCAAATAGATATACACAGAAATTGGAAATCTTGCCAGCAGTTGACTCAGCTAATCTCTCCCAGATAATGTCTAGTGGAATGTTTTCAAGATGGTTTTCAGTTAGTCAGACGAATGTATTTTGTATTAAAATTCAGAAATTCATCCTTTAATTTCATGTAGTGATAGTGCTAAGAAAGTACACATAAGCGAAGCTGTGATGAGGAAACCCACAAGACTATAGATGACTCATGTTGCGTATTTCTTATGAATTTAGTACTATTTCAAGAGTGGCTCATATCTTACAGTGCAACCAGCAATAGTATGGTTTTGCCTGACGTTTTCATTTTGCCATTTTTTTATTTTGAGTTTTTGTTTAGTTTGCTGTATTGACCATGGAACATTATCTTATCAGGCAACAATTGCAAACTAAAACTAAAATCTTTATAGCAATGTTTTGTTCATTGATCTTATAATAAAACAGATTGTTTAGCATTACAAGTCCTATTAGTTTATCTTATTTGATGCAGGATCAGTTGATTTTCCTTGTTTTCTATCAAGATTTGTTGAATCTAATATTTTTCCTCAGGTATTGACAAAGTGCTTAGTTGGCTTTTTGTTGATCTGTTGCTGTGTGCTTTCTCTGAGGAGTGGGAACTTGTAATTTTACATGTTTACTCTGAACTCTGATTTATAAGAGTAAGCAGTTGACTCAAAGTAAGTATAAGTAAGACTCAAAGTCTTTTTTGCTTTTGAATGATAAGTTAAAGAAAATGAGCATTGATAAATGGTTGTTAGCCTGAGTTTTAGTCTTAGGAAATGTTAAACTGAGGCTTTGGTGATAGTTTAGTAGTTAATATACCTCCAAGAAAGTATGAAGGCCAATGGGCAGATCTCTAGCATTCAAATAAAACAGTAAGTATTCCAGTAAGAATGGGTAACCATAGCACTTGCTTGGAGTTTGTGATTGAGATTGAATAAGCATATCCCAATAACCAACAGAATAAATTGGAGAAGGGAAAGAAAGAAGGAAAGAAAGAAAGAAAGAAAGAAAGAAAGAAAGAAAGAAAGAAAGAAAGAATATACAGTCAACAAAGAAAGACACCTGACATCAACTTCTAGCCCTCATCTGCATTTAAGTGCACGAAATGTGCACATGTTCTTACTAGCAAGTATATGCTACACACACACACACACACACACACACACACACACACACACACACACACACACACACGCAGGCACGAACGCACACACTGAGAAAACAAAGATAAAACTTTCTTCTTAGTGATCTGATGAAACCTAATTTGTACATAATTGTTACTTTTCCCTCTAATATGTATTAGATTAATTCTGAAAAGTATCTTGTGAAGTATGTCTTCAGAAAAATTCATTTTCATGGTATTAAGTGTAGAAAGTTATGCTCTGTTTGGATTCTTTGTATCAATGTCAGAATTCTGCATTCCCCAGATTGTGGCTTATTTTCAAAAGAATCTTCCTTACATAGTAAACTTTACTGAGGATCCCTGAGAGTAGGGCTTTTGCTTCATTCTAATCACTGTAAGATATAGTAAGTTTTCATTATATATTTATTTGACTAAATGGTAGATAAGTGAAGTTCTGAAGTGTGTGTTATTGAAGACTTAAAAGTCATTATTCTGCATAGGAAACTGTTCTGTAATGATAGGAAGAACCCACATTTTACATTTGATTATCATAATCACTTTGTAAGAAAAGTAGCAAACAGTTTACCTTGCATTTTTTTACAGTTTGAAACTAGATCCTTCTAGAATAGTTCACAGTCTAGCAGCACAAAAACATTAAACATTAAACATAACTGAAGGTTTCTGGAACGTTAGGATGAAGCCACAGTGTTAAAGACTTCCATGAACTGGAGAATGACTTTGGAGTTAATTGTTGATCTGTCTTGTGAAAATATCAAAAAGAAACACTAAATAAAATGTGATAAATATGAAACATATATAAAAGTCTATACACAAATTTTTAATTAAAAATCATAACCAATATTTGAAGACTATATGAAAAGCAAATTACAAATGTTAAAAATAAAAAGTATGATCAAGCAATAAAATAGTTTAAAAATCAAAAAGACATATGTATATGTATATGTACATATATACTCAAAATTACTTGTTAATTGTATAACAATTAATATAATATGCTTTATGGGAATATAAAAGCATAAATGTGAAATAAAATATTTTCTTTCATCATCAGCAATTTGAACAAGAACAATGAAGTGTTTGGTTTAGATATTTTGATTTATTGTTGTTTTTATTGAAATCAGTTATGGTTCTTGTACCCCAATACTAATCAATCACACTCCTAAAACCTTAGCAGAAGGTTAGCACACATAGAGAATTCTCTGAGAGAATGACAAGGATATAAATTCACTAAAATTTAACTATCAGAAGGAATAATTGCAGTTAAACAATAGCAAGAAATAGCAAGGACCAATCAGCTTCCCTGTGTTTTGTGCTGTGTTTTCAATTCAGCTACAAAAATTTCATGAAGACAAAATAGATACTCCAAATAGATAAATTCCCCACCCACAATAATTTGTTTGCATTTGTACTTATTATTACTGTATCATAAATGTCACTTTTTAGTTGGGGAACTCTATATTTGAAGTTTCAGGAAAACCATTATTTTGTTTGTTGTGGAAACCACACTTAATCATGAAATACTGAACTGAGAAACATTGGAACCTCTGTCATCTGACTTTATCCATGGCATCTAATTGTAGAAGTGCTAGTTACACACTTGGCATAGTGTGTAAAGGCATAATGCATACAACGTGTTCAAGAATGCTTGGAGGACAAGTGGGGTAAATTTTGTGAAGAGTCTACTAACTTTAAAAAGTTGTTAGATCTGTGTATGAATCAGAGAAGAGGCAATTTCACAACACACAATGTTCAGCTTTGACCAAAATCCACATTTCAGTAGATATAACTTATTCATAGATAATTGGCAGTCAAAAATTGGTATATAGCAGTGCTACATTTAGAAAAGGGCTTACATATTTATGACAAGTTTTTGTTAATATCTAGTTAGTATCTAGTTTGGGATTGTACTCCATTTTCCCACAGAGTGCAGACAATAATGGTCTCCTGTTGACAGCAATATTTCTTCTTAATTGATTAAATTGGTACTTAGATATGCTTAATAACTGATACTTAATGTAAGCCAAAAGAGATATGACCGAATTTATACATGGCTTGTTACTCATATAGTTTTTTTTATTTTTTAAAGATATACTCCCTTTATTAACATGGTTGTATAAATTTCTAGTGGCACCTGTAACTGGGCAAGTAAAGAGTTGGTGACTGAAGAATAGTGAATATTTATTTGATTCAGAAGCTAGCTTTTTTGAGACTAAAACAACCTGATTAGTTCTGACAATACTATTTTTCCAGTTAGTCTGTTTATGTCATTTAACTATTACCTGTAGACATTTTTTGAGATTTTGAAACTCAATTTCCTTGCCTTTAAAATTGGAATGATAGTAACATATTTCACTGTGAAACATTGGATATGAAAAGAGACAAATTATAACACATTCACACAGCTCCTATTAATCAGTACTAAGAAAATGCCTCCTACTCATTGTCATAAGCAAACATAAAGATATTGCTGAATTTTGACAGGAATCATTTACTGTAAATTATACTATCTGGTGAGGATATATGAAAATAACCATGCTACCTTTTGAGAGCATGTTGTCTGGAATCTACATATAGCTATAATTTCTTCAGATAGGTCTGAGACTGTGTCAGGATTCTAGACCAATAGCTCAGAACTAGGAAATGCTATTTTCTGGAACAAGATAACCATGAAACTTGCAATATAAAACCTTCATTCTTGACAGATATTTCTGTCCCACCTGGTCCCACAGATGTTAGTTGCAAACAAACACACAAAGGCTTATATTAATTATAAACTGTTTGGCAAGTGGCTCAGACTTCTTTTTGACTAGCTCTCTCTCTTAATTATTAACCCATTTATATTAATCTGTGTATCTCCACATGGTCTTGTCTTACTGGTGACACCTGGAGCTCTTTCTTCCTCAGCAGCTACATGTCATCTCCCTCAAGACTCGCAATCTCTATTCCTCTACCCAGAATTCTCCTAGTCTAGTAGCCCCACCAATACTGCCTGCCTGCCTACCTCTTGTTTGTCCACTGCCCAAAACAGCTTTATTCATCAGCCAATAAGAGAAATACATATTCATAACATATAGAAGGACACCCCCCATCACTTTGCAGTTCTATTAAAATAAAAATTTAGGAATTAAATTCCATAAAAATGCTTAAACATTGATACATATATAAATATATATATATGTATGTATGTTTGTTTGAGACATATATTATTATTTCCTTTTTGTTAGAAATTAGAGGACAGCTTAGTTAAAAACAGAATCAGTCAATTATGCTCAATTTACTCATTTAATATGACTATTTAAATAACATTTACTTAGAAACATTTTAGTTTGAGGAAAGCTTATCAGGATATTCCAGAGTGGTCCCAGGCACACATTTCTCAGTGACACTGTAATGTCTGAGGTGGAGGTGCTGACACCTGATATTATAGCAAAAAGCTGAGGCGAGAACAAAAGGAAGTACAAACCAGGACAAATTATGTGTCCAAACACAGCAGAAGAATGAAAGATTGAACTCAAGGAAGTCTTCTGGATAATCCATTCATAAATCAGACCCTCAAGACATAAACTCCCTCCAGAAGGCAATACCTCTAAGCACTGTGCTATTGAAGGAGGGGTATCCAACACAACAGTTGTTTGAGAACATATTCAGGACACTGCATATAGTTTTCAAATACAAGCAAGTTTTATTTGAAACTTTCTTCAATATCCTCAAAGAAAACTCAACATATTAATAAAGAACAACTTCATAAATATGATTTTCTCTTTCTCATTTTTATTTAAATTAGAAATAAGCTTAATTTACATGTCAATCCCAGTTCTGTCACCCTATCCTCCACCAACCCCAATCCCATCCCCTTTCTGCTCCCTAGAGAGGGTGAAACCTTCCATGGGGGATCTTCAAACTGTCATATCATTTGGAGCAGGGCCTAGACCCTCCCCCATGTGTCTAGGCTGAGATAGTATCCCTCTATGTGGACAGGGTTCCCAAAGTCCATTGGTATACTAGGGATAAATACTGATCACTACTAGAGGCCCCATAGATTAACCAGACCTACAAACTGACCTCCTCATTCAGGAGTCTGGACCAGTGCTATGCTAGTTTTCAAGTCTGGGGTCCAGTGAGAAACCCCTTGTTCAAGTCAGCTGTTTCTGTGGGTTTCTACGGCCTGGTTTTCACACATTTGCTTATCACTCCTCCCACTCTACAACTGGGTTCAGCTCACTGTTTAGCTATGGGTGTCTGCTTCTGCTTCCATCAGCTACTGGATGAAGGCTCTACAATGACATATAAAGTAATAATCAATCTCATTACCAGAGAAGGGCTTTTAAGGTAGCCTCTCTACTATTGCTTAGATTGTTAGTTGTGCTCAATCTTGTAGACATTTGGACATTTCCCTAGTGCCAGATTTCTCTTTAAACCTATAAGGCTCCCTCTACTATGGTATCTTTTTTCTTGCTTTCCTCTATTCTTCCTGTGACTCCATCATCCTCCTCTCTCTTGTCCTCCTCTCCCCTCCTCTTCTCCCCTTCTCTTTCTTGTAACTCCCTCTCCCTTCCCCCATGTTCCCAATTAGCTTAGAACACCTTGTCAAACATACATGAAACAATCTCCAGGATGAGTTCAGAGCCAGTTCTGAAATCAGTGGGACTGGAAGGGACAGTGACACTTTAGAGAATGTCCCTTAAGATCTGCCAGAACAAAACTCACTTGATTGTAAATTCATGTTTTTTGGTTGGTAATATTTTAAAGATTTATTTTTAATTATATGTATCTGTGTTTATGCCATCTTAAGCATATGTACACTGTATGCACACAGGTACCTTCAGAGACTGACAGAAGCATCCAACCTCTGCAACTGGAATTACAGGGGGCTGTGAACCACCTTATGTGGATTCAACTGAGGCTCTCTGAAGGAACAGTAAGAACACTTACCCACTTAGTGTTCCCAGCTCCTAGAATTAAAAATATTGTAATGAATGACTTAATGCTGTCCTGCTCTTGACCTTTGAAAAGACAGCAATGGTTTTGTCCTGCTCTCAATAAAACAGACCCTATTGCTGATTTTGAATTTTTGAGTCATTATGGTTTTAACTAGTGTTATAACCTGATTAGAAGCAATTTTTGCCATCTAAGAAGAACCACCTATAAGCAAAAGCTATAATTCCCTCAGGATTGTGCACCTAAAATGTAAAAATTCTGTTTACAAAATAACCAATTATTCATTTTTAAGGTTATATGTTGCAGGAATGCAACACAAAATATAAATGCAAAATGAGGAATTAAACAAATTGCTTTCCTTCTTTGTGAACAACGAAATCTTATGAGTTTATAATGAGAAACATTTGAAAACATGCTTCTAGACCATACTCTTTCTTTCAAAGCTTGTATTTTCAGTGTTTATAACCTTAATGGCACTAGATTTCCATCGATTTCCTTCTACAGGTGTCTGGGGGAGAAACAAACTCATTATTGCATGTCTGGGGAGAAAAATCCTTTATTTATATAAGAACAAAGAGTAACTTCCATTAATAAATTAATCATTTTATGACAATATAAGATACTTTGAAGTTATCAAAAACAGTGACTGATGTTACATGTTAGAATGAAATTTTCTCAAATCTGCTTTTGACCAGGAGATAAATTCTCTAAAATATCCCTTTCTTTTGAATGAAAGTACAGTACCTACCAATAAGTCCAGTGCATGAAAGTGCTCTACCCACCAGTATGTCCAATGCTGTTTTACCAGAGGCAAAATCAATATAGTTTGTCTTTAACAAAATCTCATAGTTCCTGTACAGATATACATTTGACGATTTTTTCAATGTTTAAATGATTATTAGTGGAATAAATTTAGATAAATAATTACATTAAGGAAAATTGTATTTTTTATAAACTTTACTGTTTTTGCTCATTTTACTTTACTCTTCTTAGGACTTTTTCTTCTGAGTCACCCAAAAAGACAAAACAGTAATTGAAATATTCTTCAAATAAACAAAAACGTCTGAAAGCTTTTCCTGAGTATAAGAACATGCTTCCAATGTTCTTTTTTTAAATCACAGATTTGGAATTTATTTAAGCAAAATACTTCATATATATAACTTAACTATTATCTGGGAAACTAATATGTACAGGACAAGATTTTTAAGAAAAAAAAAACATGAGTAAACTGCCTAGGGCCCATTGGATATTAAATAAATCACATTATAACTGTTTTCCTTAACTTAAATAGTTTCCATCCCTAAAATAAGTTTCTCTTTCTACAATTGAGAATTGAATTTTCAAGGGTAAATCTCCATCAGTTTCTATTACTCTGATGAAGAATCATAGGAAGGAATTCCAAAACATCATATTGATACATTGTTTCACATCATAGTCTCTTTCTAGTTGTAAACTGGTCTCTATGAATGAGAAAATATCATAATGTGTTGCAAAAGAGAGAAGGCATGGTACAGAGGTGCAGAGCACATGAAAGACAATTTAGTGCTTCCTGATAGCCTGCATTTCATCTTACCCTTTAGTGTCTGTGGACTATTCATCAGTATTACCATGCCCTGAAATCGCCTTTGAAATTTTAATCAGTTTAACATTGGTGTATCTATAGATTACACCAAGTAACTTTTGCTGTCTCTTCCAAGCACCTTTGTCATATGAATGGCTTACAGTCCTCATATTTCTCACTATAAATTTGTACATATCCTTCTATCTCAATCTTGTTTTCAAAGGACAAGGTAGAGGATGACAATGCTAATGAAGATTAACTGAAAACTAATTATTTAGTCACTGGTTGGGGGATGAGCACAGAGCTAAATCTTTCTGTCATGAACATTCATAACTAATTTAGTTTAAATGCCAGATTTATGAGAACAAGTGATCCATCTCTAGCATATGTCGGATCCTTTATTTAAGGTAGTTTTAGAAGAGACTTATTTTTCTTGCTAAACCCTTTCCTCACTATCAGTTCTGTAGCATTGTTCTTTACACTCTCATATGTCTGACATGGACTTAATTATGAACAATTAAACTGACTTTGGAATGCTTATAATGTATTAGACATCTTTGGGTTTTCAGCTCTAATAATGATTTTTAATTATTAATTTTGTTAAAAGACTAATTTAACTGGTTACAAGATTATCTCTTATGAACCCAGCACACATGGACTAGTAATTTGTGGATTTAATTCTATTTTACTTTAACTTTTATATAATTTTTATAAATGAGGATTTTAACAAAAGTATATATCTATTTTAAATTAGTATATAATTTATAAGCTGACTTGATCATAGCAATACAATATAAACAGTAACAGAAAATTTATTGTAATTGTATCTTTTGTGAGGTTTGTCTGTTTATATACTTTCCAAATTAAGTGATGAATACATAAATTGAAAAGTTATTTTTATTTCTGTAGCTAGGTATTAATATTGTTTTATTAATATCTGTAAAAATAAATAAAACTATTCGAAGAAATATATTCTAGGTACCATATAAATTAAAAGAAAATCATATACTTTAATCTTGAAAGATAAATGTCTGCTGGTGTTTTATACTTCAATTTAATTTTATGTATATAGTTGTTTTGCTTTCATATACATCTGTGTTTGACTCATATGCTTAACAGATACTGTGGCCAAAAGAGGGCATTATTTCCATAGGGGCTGGGGTTACAGAAGATTGTGAGCTGCCATATGGGTGCTGGGAATCAAATGGTTCTCTGAAAAGTAGTCAGTGCTCTTAAACATGGACCATTTCTCCAGTCCCTGAAGATAAATGTCTGTTGCTTTTAATGTATTCTAAACCACAATAGTCAATAACTGTACAAGTTTTACAACATTATCAGGCCAAGGAAAATTATGAACTACAAAAAAATGTATTTCCACCCACTTCTGTACACAGAGCTGAGAATGGCTATGGTGATAAAATGGAACATCTGGCAACCTATCTCCACAAATAATTATTTGAATAATATTATCTTTAATAAAGGAGAAAATTAATCTTGTACTTAATTATGACCCCTTAAGCAAAATTCAACATTTATAATTATGCAATTTAAATATCAGTTTTCTTGGCAATGTGATTTTTAAGTTTGAAATATTTATCTAGTTATGCAGATTCACTGAGAGTCTTTTTGTCAACTGTTATAATAATAACTCATGGTTTCAAATATCCTATTGTAGTGGGGTTCTTGAGGGCTAAGAGGACTAGGCTTCTAATTCACTGTGACACACACATTCTTGAACAAGTAATTAGGTCCTGGACACTTCCTTCCAAGAAACATGCTTCAAACTGGGCAACTCTACTCCTGGCTCACAGTACTCTGCTCATTATCATTTGTTTCATCCCATCAAATTCAGTTATGTACTATGAACATCAACTCCCCTGTCTAACCTAAATGAACATCCCCTCGCATTGCATATATTACCTGTAGCAAGATTCTCCCCACACAGCATCAACATGACTGTAAATCTATTTGTTAAACAGAACAAGACTAGAAGATAAAATGCAGCCCATCCTTTGCCTTAAGTGAACTCATATTAAGCAGGAAGAGGCATTGATACCATGCAGTGTTTGGCATTTCAGTCATTCCTTAGACTTTTGTTGCTCATTAAAAGTTCAATGAGTATATTTTGCTCAAACATCCTAAACAATTTCAGGAATGTACAGACTGGAAAAGAAAAACAGTAGGAAACAATAAAGAAAAGAAAAGGAAAGAAAAGAAAAGAAAAGAAAAGAAAAGAAAAGTTTTTTGTGAATTTAGCTTTTGGACTATATATTCATTTCCCTTTGCTTCAGTAACTGGCTGCTAGAATTTAGTGACTTAAGACAAGTCTATCTTCTCACAGTCTTGGAATTCAGAACTCTGAAGTGTCTTTCACAGGTCTGAAGTCATGATGTTGCCAGGGTTGTTCCTTATGGAAGCTTAGAGGAGAGGGTCTGTTTCTTTGCCTTTTCTGGCTTTTCAGGACAGTTTGAATCCCTTCACTCAAAACCTTGCATTTTCAAAGCCAGGAAGGACATATGGAGTCCTCACATCCACTCTGTGACTCTGCTGCCTCCCTCTTCCACTTCTAAGATCCCTCCCTTATGATTGAACTTGATACATGAGAAAAGACTAAAGTAAACTCCATATATTAAAGAATTATTTTTTTCAACACCTGTTCATGATAAAAGTCTTGGAGTCATTAAGGATAAAAGGAATATACCTCAACATGATAAACACAACTTACAGTAAGCCCACAATCAATATCAACATTAATTGTAAAAGACTCAAAACAATCTGATAAAATTCAGGAACAAAACAAGGCTGTCCACTCTCTCCATGTCTATTCAATATATCTGAAGTTCTAACTAGAGTGATAAGACAACTGGAGGATATCAAAGGGATATAAGTTGGAAATGAAGAAACTGAAATATCTTTATTTGCATATGGTGTGTGTGTGTGTGTGTGTGTGTGTGTGTGTGTGTGTGTGTGTGTGTCCGTAAACTATTCACCTGGAACCAAAAACAGATGATAAACACTTTCAGAAAACTAATTGGAAACAAAATTAACTGACATAAATCAGTAGCCCTTCTATATATAAATAAAAAATGGAACCAGGTGATGGTGACACAAGCCTTTAATCTCAGCACTCTGGAGGCAGAAGCAGGCAGCTGTCCATGAGTTCGAGGCCAGCCTGGTCTACAGAGCAAGTTTCAGGATACCTAGTACTGTTACTAGAAAAGCACTGTCTTTAAAAAAAACAAATAATAATAATAATAATAATAATAATAATAATAATAGGGAGAGGGAGATAATGGGGAATGTACTATGTATGTTTATCTTATTGATTGTTAATAAAATACCGTTTGGCCAATGAGACAGCAAGTAGACTGGACTAGGAATCAAAGAGGATTCTGGGAAATGTAGTAGAGAAGTGTTGATCTAATGAGGAAATGACATAGCAAGGAGACTCATATTTAAGCGAAGGAGAAACAGAAAGGGCCCCTTTTTTCCCCTCGGCTCCTGCTCCAGTGGCACAATGTGATCCACCAACAAGGAGGGACGCCAATAAGGCATCCGATAAGTCTTATAAAATATATAGATTTATGATAATTAAGACTGAGCTAACAGATGAGAAATCCTAGTCATTGGCCAAGCAGCTTTGAACCTAATACAAGTTTCTGTGTATTCATTTGGGCCTAACTTGGGCAGGCAGCTGGCGTAAAGCTCACACGTGGCAGTGGGGCTCGGGCGGCTTTTGGCAGAAAGATTTATCATAACAGGGAAAGAAATCAGGGAAACAACAGATTTCATAACACTCTCAAAAGATATTAAATGTCTTTGAATAAGTCTAATCAAGCAATTAAAAGACTTCTGTGATTACAAATATTAAAACACTGAAGGATGAAATTGAGGAAAAATTATAAAGTGAAAAAATCTGCAATGCTCATGGATCCATAAAATTAATAACATTTTATTCCTGATTTCACCAAGATCTTTATCATTAAGGGGTGTTGGATTTGTCAAGGGCTTTATCAGCATCTAATTGTCATGATGTATTGTTTATGATTTATTAAAACTTGCCTGGGGATTCAGAGAGCAAAGCCAGCCACATGCCATAGAAATGAGGCACGCACCTTCAATCCCAGCAGCCAGAAGCTAGGAGGTGGTGGTAGACACATTTATTCCTAGGATTCAGGACTAAGAGGAAGACAGATCTCTCTGAGTTCAAGACCACCCACAGAGTCAAGAGATTAAATCAATCTAAAGAGTAACAGATCACACACCTTTAATTCCAGCACTAGAGGGGCATAAAATATAGGAGAGTCTTCAGTATTCAGTAGGAGGCATTCATTGTCCATCCACACTGAAGATAGGAGCATTCATTTTCCATTCACACCAAGTAGAGGTTATAATCTGAGGCTTGTTGCAGGTTCATGGCAACAGAAGGTAAGAAGCTAGTGGCAAGTTGCTTTGTTTTTCTGATGCTCAATTTGAAGTTTGAATTTCTTCAATGTCTGTTGTTATGCCTCCCTTTTCATTTCTGATCAAGGCAGAGTGTCAAGATCATGATTGGGAAAATCACAAAGAGAGCTGATCTAAGCTACTGGGAGCTCACAGACTATAGACTGACAGGTGGGAAATTCCACATGGGACTGAACTGAGCCCTCTGAATATGGATGATAGTGACATGGCTCAATATGTTGGGGGGCTGGCAATGAGACCAGGTCTAATTCTGGATACAGGAATGGGTTTTTTGGAGCCCATTTCAGATTGTGTGATACCTTTCTCAGCCTTGATTGGAGGAAGGGGCTCAGTCCTGTCTCAAATTGGTATATCAGAATTTTTTGGCTCCCCAAGGGAGGCCTTACCCCATCAGAGGAGTGAGTGGGGGGGAATTACATTCAAATTTAATGTAATTCCCACCAAATCTCCAATTCAATTCTTCACTTATCTTGAAAGAACAATCTTCAGCTTCACATGGATACACACACACACACACACACACACACACACACACACACACACACACACCCCTGAATTGCTAAAATCAAACCTGAATAATAATAATAATAATAATAATAATAATAATAATAATAATAATAATCTGCTTGGAGATCTCACCATCCCTGATTTCAAGATGCATTACACAACTCCAGTAATAAAAATGGCATGGTATTGGCACAATAACAGATAAGTTAATTAATGGAATTAAATGAAGACGCAGACACAAATACACATGCCTAGGGGCATCTGATTTTTATAAAGAATCCAGAAATAATCAGTGGGGGAAAACACAACATCTTCAACAAGTAGTTCTGGTCAAGCGAGATAGCTACAGATAGAAGAATTTGAACAGATCCATATTTATCACCTGTACAACACTAAACTCCATCTGGCTTATAGACCTCAGGGAAAAAAAAAACAGAGACACTGAACATGTTAGAAGAAAACTAGGGAATAGCCTTGCCACAGGAACAGACATTCCCAACAGAACATCATGGTAACAGTGGCATCAAGATGAACAATTTATAAATGGAATCTAATGAAACTAAGAAGCTTTTGGAAGGGAAAGGACATTATTAAACATACAAAGTGGCAGCCTACAGAACTGGAAAAGATTTTGCCAACTCCACATCTAACAGAGGAATAATACACAAAACAACATAAGAATTACAAAAAGCAAGACATCAGAAAAACCTTGTATAATCCAAATTGTATTGGGTACAGAACTAAACAGAATTTTCAATAGAGAAAATGACTGAAAAAAACACATAAATGTTCCACATCCTTAGACATCAGGGAAATGCAAATCAAAATGACTTTGAAATTCTATTTGTTACATGTCAGAATGGCTAAGATCAGTCAAACATGTGACAGCTCATGCTGGCAATGATGTGGAGTAAAGGGAACATTCCTCCATTGCTTGTGGGAGTGCAAACTTGCAATCACTATAGAAATCAATGTGATAGTTCCATAGAAAAAAATGGGAATTGATCTAGCTCAAGATCCAGCTATACTACTCTTATGCATATACCTAAAGTATGCTTCATTCTACCATAGAGACACTTGATCAGCAATGTTCATTGCTTCTCTATTAATAACAGCTAGACAACCTAGTTGTCCCTCAACAGATGAATGGATAAAAAATATGATACATTTATACAACTGAGTATTACACAGCCATTAAAAAGCACAAATCCATGAAATTCACAGGTAAATGGATGGAACTAGAAAAATCAGGCTGCATGAGGTATTTCACACCTAGAAAGATAAATATGGTATGTATTTGCTTATACATGGATATTAGCTATTAAGTAAATGATATCTATAATTTGTAGGACCACAGGTATAGAAAAAGTGAGTAGGCAGGGAACAGATAGAATTAGGAATGGGAAACAGAATGGATAGTTACAGATGGATTGGTAGGGGGCTTGAACAGTAGAATCAAGTGTAGAGAGGGAATAGAAAGAAAGAAGAGGGGAGAATATGGAGGACAGCCAAAGTTAAAGGCCATTTGAATGTGAGTATAGAAACCTAATACAACCAAGGAATCCTAAAATATATACATATTTGAAGCTGATCAAAATAAAATCACCAAAAATGAGAGACAGAGCCCTAACTTGTCATCTCTAGCCAGTAAATGAAGCTTCCATTACCAGGATTGTGTAACAGCTAATTGAGTTTTTGGCCAAAGGGGTTTCATGGGAATTGCCAAACAACCTAGCCTGTTGCCAAAATTATACATTGCTCTTCAGAAACTGACAACAAGGCCCCATTGTTGAAGACTATACCTACACAATATAACAAACATGGGAAATTTGAGCTGTTGCCTACATAGAGCCCCTTTCCCTGTGTTCAAGCACCTTTTGTACAGAAACACACTCTGCATAATACAGTAGTTAAAACAGAAACACCAAGCCACCCATCAATGCCTTGATTTATACTACTGACCAGTGTAATGATAAGTCTTTACTGCAAAGCCACCCGAACCCTGCCACTATGTGGGTGATTTCTGCCAGGCTCCCCAAGTTCCACCTGCCACCACTCTAAGATCCCAAGTATCACACAGAGACTTTTATTAGGTACAATGCTGCTGGTCAATCCCTAATATTTCTTACTTGCTAGCTCAGTCTTAATTATCATTCATAATCATAAGACTTATGGAGGACGCGTTCCGCTGGAGTCCTCTTCTGGGTTCATATGGCAACTGCAGAGCAGAGAGTAGGAGGAAGAGAGAAAGGAACAACTTCCTTCTTGTCCTTGCTTATATACTGAGTCTGCCTGCTATGTCACTTCCTGCCTAGATCTTTTACTACATTTCTCAGAATCCGCCTTGACTCCTAGTCCCACCTATCTTGTTTATCTATTGGCCAACAGTACTTTATTTATCAACCAATAAGACAATCATATACACAGAAGGACTTCCCCCATCAGACCAGCCTGCAAGATATGCCAGGGCAATCGAGGCACAAAGCTTGTGAGAGTAACCATTATCGAATTTGACTTAAGGGACACTCCATGAGACACCTGACATGGCTTGTCCACTATGAGCCTGAGACTAGCTTCTAGGCTTGGCAGTCTCTGCAGAAATATGGCTGCTCTGCTCCATGCCGCTAGACTTGGGGAGGGAAAAATTCACTCATGAGATCAATCCTCTGGTACCCAGATGTCTGGCAACATTATGCTCACTCAATAGAATCAATTCATCAGTTCATGTATCTAGATAAATGACTTTTGTTGGAAGCTGAATCCTGTGGCCCAGAAGAGAAGATAGGAACCTGCATAGCACCAGTAAGAGTAAGTAGGAGACAAATATTCATATGTTAGTCCTTGTGGGATCAAGATGCATGATGTGAATAAATAAAAAGAATTTGAAAAAAAAAAAGAACCTGAGAATAGATAGGTCAGGGACCTAGGCTGTAACCAAATTCTACTGTTCCAAGAAGGAGAAGAGGAGGAGGAGGAGGAGGAGAAGGAGGAGGAGAAGGAGGAGGAGGAGGCAATAAAATGGCATTTAATGGAATTCTGCTATACTTCTATACTCAAAGATCAGTGTCTTGCACAGCCATTTTCAGAGAATCCTTATCCTGAAACAGATGGGAACAAATACAGAGACCCACAGTCAGTTATTATGCAGTGAATGAGAGACCTTGGAAAATTCATCCCTAAATGAGGTATCTCCATCAGATACCTCCCCTCATGGTTCAATGAACACTGTAAGAGAAAGAGGAAAAAGTGTAAGAGCCACAGGGGATGGAGGATGTCAAGAAAATAAGGTCTACCGAATCACAATGATCAAAGCTCATGTGAAGTCACATAGACTGAGGCAGCACCCACAGGGTCTGCATGGGCCTGCATTAAGCATTTTATGGTGTATTAAGTCTTTTAGTTTAGGATTTTTATGGGATTCCTGAGTGAACAAGTTGGTCTCTGAAAATTGTGCCTTCTCTTGAGCTCTTTTCTTTCTGTTTGCTATGTCCAACTCCAGCATGTTACTTTTGCTTTATCTTTTATGTTATTTCATTTTAAAAATAAAATGAATTTTCTTATAATATATATATATATATTCATTCATTCATTTATTTTATATCTCCACTGTCCTCCACCTCTGCTGAACCAATCCAGTCTCCTCTGTGTCTGTTTAGAAAGGGGCAGGCTTCCCCATAGGTATCAACAAAATATGGTTTATCAAGTTGCAGTAGGAATGAGTACTTCCTCTTGCATTAAGGCTAGGCAATACAACCCAGTCCTAGGAATAGGTTCCCAAAACCCCATCCAAAGTGTTAGGCATACTGCCTGCTCCTATTGTTAGGAGTTCCACAAGTAGACAAAGCTACACAAATACCACACATATGTAGAGAGCCTAGATCAGTCACATGCAGGCTCACTGGCTGATGGTCCAGACTCTGAGATTCTATGAGCCCAGATTATTTGATTCTGTGGGTTTTCTTGTAATGTCCTTGACCCCTCTGGCTCCTATAATCCTTCCTTCCTCTCTTTGGCAGGATTCTGCAAACTCTGCTCAAGATTTGGCTATGGATCTCTGCATCTGTTTCAATCAGTTACTGGATGAAAGCTCTCTGATGACAATTGGGGTAGACATCAATCTATGAATATAGCAGAATGTCATTAGGCATCACCACATTTACATTTTGATCCAAACATGTTTGGTTCTATCCTAGGTCTATGGGACATCTAACCATTAGGTCTTGGAACTCTAGGCACTGTCAGGGGTAGGCTAACTCTCACAGCATGGGTCTGAGGCTCGACTATTCATTGGTGGGCCACTCTGAAAAATCTCCTTGCCAACCTTAACCTCTGCTTCCCAGTACATCCCATAGGCAGGAGAGACTATAGGTAGGTCAAAAGCTATGTGACTGTGTTGTGGTCTCAATCTCTCCGCTGGAAGTCTTTTCTGGCCACAGGAATTGTCCAGTTCAGGATATACATCCAGCCAGAAGTCTTAGCTGGGGCCATCCTTGTAGATTCCTGGGAATTTCCCATGTACCATATTTCAAACTGACCATAAAATCTCTCCTTTTCCTGTCATCTCTTTCAGTACTCTCCCACTCCATATACCCCTCAACCTAATCACTCATGTTCCCATCTACTCCATCCTCAGTCCATTCTTTGGATCCCTTCTATTTTCCCTTCCCTGAAAGATCCATGCATCCCCCCTTGGGTCATCTTTGTTACCTAGCCTCTCTGTGTGTGTGGGTTGTAGCATGATCACCCTTTACTTTACAGATGTTATACATTTGTGAGAACACACCATGTTTGTCTTTCTGGGTCTGGGTTACCTCACTAGGCATGATTTTTTCTAGTTCCATACATTTTCCTTCAAATTTCATGATATTGTTGTTTGTAACCTTTGAATAATACTGCATTGTATAAATGTACCACATTTTCTTTATCCATTCTTCAGTTAAGGGACATCTAGGTTGCTTACAGGTTCTGGCAATTATGGTACAGGATTGTTTTGGCTATCCTGGTTTTTTTTTTTCCATATGCAGTTGAGAATTTTTCTTTCAAGGTCGGTAAAGAATTATGTTGGAATTTTAATAGGAATTGCACTAAATCTGAATATTATTTTTGGTAAGATGGCCATTTTTACTGTTAATTCTGCTGATCTATGAGCATGGGGGATCTTTCCATTTTCTGATATCTTTTTTTAAATTCTTTCTTCAAAGACTTAAAATTCTTGTCATACATATCTTTCACTTGCTTGGTTAGATTTACTCCAAGATATTTTATTTTATTTTTGGCTATTGTGGAGGGCATTACTTCGCTGATTGCTTTATCATTCAATTTATTGCTTTTATATAGGAGGGCTACTGATATTTTTGAGTTAATCTTTATCTGGCCGCATAACTGAAGGTGTTTATCAGCTGTAGGAGTTCCATGGTAGAATTTTTAGGGTTGTTTATGTATACTATCATATCATTTGTTAATAAGGATACATTGATTTCTTCCTTTCAAATTTACATCCTGTTGATCTTCTTTTATTGTCTTTTTGCTTTAACAAGAACATCAAGTACCATTTTGAATAGATGTGGAGAGAGGACAGCATTGTCTTGTTCCTGATTTTAGTGGAATTGCTTTGAGTTTCTCTTCATTTAACTTGATGTTGGCTGTCAGCTGTTGGTTTGCTATATATTGCTGTTACTATGTTTAGATATGTTCTTGTATTCCAGGTCTCTCCAAGACTTTTATAATGAAGGGGTATTAGATTTTATCAAGGATTTTGAACAGCTTATGAGATGATCATGTGTTTTTTTTTCCTTCTTTGATTTTATTAATATGGTTGGTTACATTAACAGATTACATATGTTAGTTGCTCCCTGCATCTCAGGGATGAAGCTTCCTTGATCATGGTGAATGATCTTTTTGATGTGTTCATGGATTTGGTTTGCAAGTATTTTATTGAGTATTTTTGCATCAATATTCCTGAAGGAAATTGGTGTCTAGTTCTCTTTCTTTGATGAGTCTTTGTGTGATTTTGGTATAAGGGTGAGTGTGGCCTCTTAGAATTTGGCATTGATCATTCTGTTTCAGTTTTGTGGAATAATTTGAAGACTATTGGTATGGGCTCTTCTTCGAAAATCAGGCAGAATTCTCCATTAAAATCGTCTAGCCCTGAGCATTTTTGTTGTTGTTGTTAGGAGACTTGTAATTACTGCTTCTACTTCCTTAGGGGTTATAGGTCCATTTACATTGTCTAACTGGTCTTCATTTAATTTTGCTTCTTGGTATCTATCAAGAAATTTGTCTGTTTCTTTAAGAATTTCTAATTTTGTGAAGTACTGTTTTTTGAACATGACTTAAAAAATGTCTGGATTTCATCAGTTGTTTTGCTTCCCTTTCCATTTCTGATTTTGTTCATTTGTATATTCTCTGTATGCCTTTTAGTTAGTTTGGGTAAGGCCTTGTCTTTGTGATTTTCTCAAAGAACCAACTCTTTGCTTCATTGATTCTTTGTATTATGCTCTGTTTCTATTTTATTGATTTCAGCTGTCAGTTTGATTGTTTTACACTCTGTCTATTCCTCTGAGATGTGTTTGCTTCTTTTATGTTCTAGAACTTTCAGGTATATTGTTAACTGCCTAGTGTGAGCTTTTTCCAAATTCTTTACACAGGAACTTAGTGATATGAGCTTTCCTCTTAGTTCTGATTTATCATGTCCCGTAAGTTTGGGTATGTTGGGCATTCATTGTCATTGAGTTCTAGGTAATCTTCGATTTCTTTATTTATTTCTTCATTGACCCATTGGTTAATAATTGTTCAGTTTATGTAGTTTGTGTTGTGGGTGAACTTCCACTTAAATCCATGGTGACCTGATAACATAGATGGGGTTGTTCTATTTTTTTTTTTTTTTGCATCTGTTGATACTTACTTTGTGACTGAGTACTTGGTCAATTATTGCAAAGGTTCCATGAGGTGCTGAGAAGAAGGTATTTTGTTTGTTGTTTATGTAAAATGTTCTGTAGATATCTATTAGGTATATTAAGGGATTCTTTCGTTTCCTATTTGAGGACCTCTATAATCTTCACAAAGTAATTTTGAAGTCATTTTCTTGTGCTTCAGCTGCATTGGGATATTCAGTCTTTATGTCTTAGAATTTTTGAGTTCTATTGATGGCATACTGCCCTTTCTGTTACTGATTGTGTTCTTACATTGACATTTAGGCATCTGGATTTGTGATGATTATAGGTCTACATGTTTCACTTTTCATTTCTGATTTGATTCCTAGGAATGGGAGTCTCAGGCTTTGGGCGGATGAAATTTGAGGACAGGAACTCTCCTGTTCTTCCAACTGGTGTGGGCTGTTGATATAATATATTTTATTACAGTTTCCTGTCACCCTATTCCCCCTAATCATCCCCACATCTTTGCTCAACCAATCTGTCTCTTCTGTCTCACATTAGAAAATCCATAGGCATCTAAAGAATAATAATAAAATACAATAAATAAATCAAAATATAGTAAAACTACCAAACAAGAAAAGTAGCCAAGGAAAAATCACAAGAAACATATATAGATACAGAAACGCACAAGTCCACACATTCAGGAATTCCACAAAAACTCAGAACCAGCCATTATAAAATATACATAAAGGACCTATAATGTAAAGATTTTTTAAAAAAGATAACCAAAAAAACATGCAAACAAAGAAAATGCCACCAAAAGCCGAATAAACATGAGAAACATGAGAAAAGAAACCTCCAAAGAAAAAAATTGAGTTTGGTGGGAATGGGACCTACCCTTAAGAATGGTTTATTTTTCTAGTGATAAGATTTTATAGAAAATTAAGGCTCTCTTCACAAATGGATCAGCTTGTGGGTAAGAGATGACAATGTGTGTACAATTTTCCTTTTTGCTCTAGGATCCTATCTCTTGCTGACTCCTGTAGGCCCTGTGCCTGCTACCACAACCTCTGTGAGAACAATGCTCCAGCAAAAATTCTTACATTAATCTCATTAGCAAAATTGTTGTGGTCATGAAACGCAAAGCTTCAGAAATCTAGTCAGTAGAACAAGGATATGTTTATGAAGCTACTACTTTGACAACCATACCACACCTACACATAAGCAACAAACAGGGCTAGGGCATTTGGGCTAGATGTGTTTATTCAGGTTTCTTGTTAACCCCCTCTGCCTTTAGGCACTTTTTGGGAACAATGAATATTAAAATTAAGAGAGGAAGTAAGGGCAACTACGATTTTTTGTGCTATACCCTGTCTATCTCTTGTTGATAAATCACTTAAGTTCTCTGAACTTCAGTGTTTCACATGTGGGAAGGAAAATACATACATACATAAACCCACTGGAAAATGTTACTGTGTACTTTGAATACAGTAAATATTAATTCATTGTTTGAAACTGTTATATAATGTAACCATAATCTACTATTAAGTGAATATTATATAGTGATATTGATTATGCTACTTTGAAGATTTAAATATTTAATGATGCATTGTCACTTGGTTACTCATTGAACAGCAAGGGGAATAGTGTATGATATTTAAACTCTAGAACATCAACCACCATGAAGCATGCTCTATAGCGAAGCTAACAGCATATTTAATTATCTTCTAATTCTTGCAAATCTGGAAGAATTTACAGGAGTATAGAGATACTTTTTGGATGAGACTGATCACCTTAACAGAGTAAAACTCTGATACCTTAAGATGTGGTAAAACACTGGTACAGATTCTGTGTACACATGGTTCTATAAAGCTTATTTCATTATGGCAGTATTATCATTTTTCTAACTAAAGCTTTTGGAGTTCATGCTTCAGTTTCCTCCAGTGTGGCACTTTTGATATGACATCCAGTCCCAGGAAGAAACATTTGTTTTGACATGCACAATTAATAATTTAAAACTAGATGGAATAAAATTAACACCTCCATGATAACACGACAAAGAAAATTAAGAGAGAGAAAGGAATGTTTGGCTTGTCCCTGAACAACACAAGAATGTTAGTTCAGTTTTAACACTTACAATCAAAACTTCTAATTTTTCTCTTCCACTAACTTTAATATATATCATTGCATTACAACATCTTAGAAAATGAAAGCAGATCTAATGAACTCCAGATTTACTCTCTAGTTTTAAGTGAAAGCCCAAAGAAATGCAAAGGGAATAGTATAGAAGACTGGCAAGGGAACTAAGTTAAACAATTACACTGAAGTGTTCTGTGAGATAAAATAATGGAAGTTCTGAAGCATTCCTGGATTTGATCCAAATACATACACTCTACATATCCTAATGTACTTTGGGATGCTCCACTATTTTTCTTCAACAAACAACACTCATACTACTTTTAGATTGAGTGTCTGTTTTGACAGTGTTACCAATGATGTGAATTAATCTAATTCATAAAACTACAAAATTATAAAAAAGTATCAAGTTTTTACATTGTAATAACAGATAGTTACCATATTTCATGTTGCAACTAAAGGAGGAAATTCTGTTAGTCACTTTATGCATGAAAATGAAATCTTGGATGTAAAATTAAAATTCCTTTTTTGGAGAGTGGTCTATTAATGTTTCAAATACCTTGTCTAACATTGACCAATACCAGATACAAAATCTCACTTTGATGTTTTGAGATGCATGTGCTACTGGAGAGTTTTTATAGAATGTCATCATATTCAAGTTTTCAGTCAGTTGCTGAAACTCTTTACCACCTAAAATAAAAATAAAATGAACCCAATCACTTTATCTGAATTACCAGAAATCAAACCTGCCCAAATTATTTCCAAACTGATTATATTTGACCCTAGGGAATGCAATGTTATAAGGCTAAAGGAAACGGAATTCAAATGGAAAATTCTAACATTTGTAAGCTGGTTGAGAGCTCAAGGTAAATATATACACCCTGACTTAATATATTAATATGAATCAGCAGAGTAGTAGTCATTGGAAATTAAATTATTAAAATATTCATTTGAAGGAAATAAAATTAACTTGAAATTACTCATAAAACTAAATATGTAATAGAAAGCAAATTAACATTGGTTATAATTAATCACAGTAATATTTAATTAAAATTAATTTTACATTGTTTCCTGATGAGATTTGTAAACCTAAGGCAGATATATATAAAACATAATGCTAAGAACTTATATATACTTATTATCTACTTGTGATCTGGTGGCACTCAAACTCTTGCTTCTTTTTACCGAGTAAAAATGAACTTCTTAATGGTAGAATTTCTTTTAATTTAAATTAATATTTTATTTTCATATACTTTGTAATAATGTATTCTAATAGACAACTAATTGTTGGTAAGGTTTATATTTTTTAGAAAGAGATAATGATACGACTTTTAACACTTAGCAGCAATTGATATGTGTATGGGGTTCTGTGTGTATGTATAAAACAATGTAAATGGAACAGTATCATTTTAACATATACAATAGAAATAATAATGTAGATATATAGTCTAAGGGCAGTAATTTAAGATTTTAAGCACTGAACATCGTTTGAAATCCATATCAAAGATACTTTGTATTTAAATTAGGATATTTGCAAAAATAGTCCAGTACATTCAGTTAAAGAAGAAAGCAACAAAATTTCATACAGTCTAATAGACATCTATTTTACAATACATGAAGAGACTAACTGAGAAGGAAATAGATAATTTTTTTTAAAAAGCAGGACATCATACACACACACACACACACACACACACACACACACACACATACACACACACACACATGTTTCATTTAATACATTCCTTCTTTGTAATATTTAATTTATTCAAAACATTATTACCTATTTTAGAAACATTTAATACTCCTGGAAACAACTAATTTTTAATTGAGTTATGAGAACTAATTAATATTCCTACAATCAATTATCCTAGAAAAGTTTGTTACTTAAACAACCACTGATCAAAGAGTTGTTTTTTTATAAGTAATACCAGTTCAGAAAATGGTATGTACTCACATATAAGCGGATAATAGCTATAATATAAAGGACAACCATGGAAAAACCCACAGACTGAGAAAGATTAGGTAACAAGGAAGGCCCAATGTGGGACACATGGAACTCCTGGGGATAGGGAAATAGAAGATATCTCCTGGGTGGATCTGGGGTGGGTGGGGATTATTGGTCTGGGATTATTGGTGAGGATTATTTTTAATTTATTTAATTTAGAAACAAACTTATTTTACGTATCAATTCCAGTTCCCTCTCCATCCCATCCTCCCATACCTTCCAACAATGACCTATCCCACCCCACATCTACTCCCAAAGGAGGGTGAGGCCTTCTATGGGGGATCATTAAAAGTCTGTCACATCATTTGGGGAAGGGCCTTGGCACTCACTTATTTGTCTGTGCTGAGAGAGTAGCCCTCCATGGGGAATCAGCTCCCAAAGTCCATTTGTGCACTAGTGACAAATACTGGTTCCACTGTCAGAGGTCCCTATAGACTGCCCAGGCCTACTAAATGGCAACCAAATTCAGCAGGCTTGGTTTGGTCCAATGCTGGTTCCCCAGCTTTACAACTAGGGTCCATATGATCTAACTTTGTCAGGTCATCTGTTTCTATGGTTTTCTCTAGCATGGTCTTGACCTCTTAGCTCATCCCTCCTCCCTCTCTACTACTATTTCAGGAGTTAGGCTCATTGCTTTGATGTGGGTGTCTGCTTCTGTTTTCATCAGCTACTGTATGAAGGCTCTAGGATGGCATTTAAGGTAGATATTAATCTCATTATAGGGGAAGGGTATTTAAGGTAGCCTATCCACTATTGTTTATATTCTTAGTTGGAGTCATCCTTATGGATCTCTGGTGCCAGATTTCTCTATAAACCTATAATTGCTCCCTCTATTAAGGAATCTCTTTTCTTGGTCTCTTCTATTCTTCCCCTAACACAGTCTTCCTGATCCCTCATGTTCTCCCCCGCTTCTCCTCTCCCCTACTTTTTCTCCTCCCTCCCTCCACCCCCATGCTCCCAATTTCCTCAGGAATTCTTGCACCTTTCCCTTTCTCCAGAGAACCATGTATGTCTTTCTTAGGATTTTTCTTGGTTCCTAGCTTCTCCTGAAGTGTGAATTGTTGGCTGGTTATTCTTTGCTCTATGTCAAATATTTTTGTCTTTTTGTGACTGTGTTACTTCACTCAGAATGGTTTCTTCTAGTTCCATCCATTTGCCTACATATTTCAAGATATTATTGTTTTTTCCCCGAGTAGTACTCCTTTGTGTAAATATACCACATTTTCTTCATCCATTCTTCAGATGAGAGGCATCTCAGTGCTTTCAGATGCCTAATCTGGCCATTACAAATAATGCTGCTATGAATGTAGTTGAATAGATATCCTTGTTGTGTGAATGGGTATCCCTTTGGTATGTGTATGAGTGGAATTGCTGCATCTTATTCATCAAGATAAAATGGCAGCCCACAGAATGGTAAAAGATCTTCACCAAACCCACATCTGACAGAGGGCTGATTTCCAAAATATACAAAGAACTCAAGAAGTTATTCACCAAAACACCAAATAATCCAATTAATAAGTGAGGTACTGAACTTAACAGAGAATTCTGAATAGAGGAATCTAAAAAGGCAGAAATGTTTTGTTCCTGATTTTAGAGGAATTGTATTGAGTTTCTCCCCATTTTGTTTAATGTTGGCTATTGGTTTGCTGTATATTGCCTTTATTATGCTTAGGTATGTTCCTGTTATCCCTGATCTTTCCAAGACCTTTATCATGAAGGGGTGATGAATTTTGTCAAATGAATTTTTAGCACCTAGTGAGAGGATCTTATGGTTTTTCCTTTTCAGATTGTTTATGTGGTAGATCAAAGACCTCAACATAAATCCAGCCATACTGACCCTCTTAGAAGAGAAAGTGCAAGGTGCCATTGAACGAATTGGTATGGGAAACCACTTCCTGAATGTAACATCAGTAGCATAAACACTGAGATGGACAATATTCCCCCCTTTGCATAAACAAAAAGAAAAAAGAAAAAGGTTTAAATCTAACATATATGGGCTGCTTCTGGTTAGAGATACCTGTCACTGGGGGACTGCTCACAGGATCTGAACTTGGCCATTGGGCTCCAGCACACAGAGACTGCCAAGGCCCCAGTAATAGTCCCGCCTCCATCCACCAAACCAGGTAGGGCAGGGGCTGCTTCCAGTTCAGGTTGACCAACCCTAGTTGGGGACACCTGATTCCAGATCTTCTCAAGGGATCCAAACTAATCCAGGGGTCTCCAGCAAGCCCAGAGACTGTCCAGGCCCTAGTTACAGTCCTGCCTCTATACAGTACAAGAGGACAGAAATCAGAGTATTGGAACTGTTTGCATCTACCAGAAGGTAACCGTGGTCCCATACCCACCAGGAGAGGAAGAGACTCCTGCTACACCCACCAGAAGAAAGGGAGGGAAGAAGACAATATAAAAGTACAATCAACAACAGAAAAACCAATGTGACACCACCAGAGACTAGGGACCATACACCAGCAAGACCAGAACATCACAATGCAGAAGAAGCAGAAGAGAATGACCTTAAAAACATCTTCATGAAAATGATAGAGGGCCTCACAGAGGATATGAAAAAATCCCTTAAAGAAATGGAAGAAAAAAAACCTGAAAATACAAGATATCAACAAATCTTTCAAGGAAACACTTCAGGACCTAAAAACTGAAATAGAGACAATAGAGAAAACACAAATTGAGGAAATGTTTGTAACAGAAAATCTGGATAAATGATCAGGAACTACAGATGCAAGCATAACCAACAGAATACAAAAGATGAAAGAGACAATCTCAGGAGTTGAAGATACACTAGGAGAAATAGACTCATAAACCAAAGAAAATATTAAGTACAAAAAATCCCTATCACAAAATATCCAGGAAATATGAGATACCATGTAAAGGACAAACCTAAGAATAATAGGTATAGAAGGTGAAGAAATCCAACTCAAACACATTCAACAGAATCATAGAAGAAAACTTTCCTAACCTAAAGAAAGACATGACAATAAAAGTACAAGAAGCCTACAGAACACAAAATAGACTAGACCAAGAAAAAAGTCTCCTCAAAACATAATAATCCAAACCCCAAACATACAGAATAAAGAGAAAATATTAAGAGCAGCAAAGGAAAAAGGTCAAGTAACATATAAAGGTTTCTATCAGAAATAAACCAGACTTTTCCATGAAAGTCAGAAGATCCTCAACAGATATTCTGCCTACACTAAGAGACCACAGATGCCAGCCCAGACTACTATACCCAGCAAAGCTTTCAGTCAATATAGATGGAGGAAATAAGATATTCCATGACAAAACCAGATTCAAACAATACATATCCACCAATCCAGCCTTACAGAAATTCTGAAAGGAAAACTGCAATGCAAGGAAGTTAACTACAACCAGAAAAATATAGGCAATAGATAATCCCACTTTACCAATAGCCAAAAGAAAAAAAAAGGATGGAAACCCACACATAATTTCACCAACAACACCAAATCCAAAACAAACAAGAATGAACAATCAATGCTCATTAATATCCCTCAATATTAATGGTCTTAACTCACCCATAAAAAGATACAGGTTAGCAGAATGGATAAGAAGACAGAATCCATCCTTCTGCTGCATACAAGAAACACACCTCAACTTCAAAGACAGACAGTACCTAACAATTAAAGGTTGGGAAATATTTAGCAATCAAATGCACCCAAGAAACAAGCAGAGGTAGCAATCCAAATATCCAACAAATTGGACTTTAAACTAAAATCAATCAAAGAGATGAAGGAGGTCACTTCCTACTCATCAATGGAAAAGTCCATCAAGATGAAGTCTCACTTCTGAACATCTATGCCCCAAATAAAAGGCATCCAAGTTCATAAAAGAAACATTATTAAGACTCAAATCACACATAAAACTGCAAACATTTATAGTGGGAGACTTCAGAACCCCACTCTCACCACTGGACAGGAACACTAGACAGAAACTTAACAAAGAAACAAAAGAACTAATATAAGTTATGGCCCAATTGGGCTTAACAGACATCTATAGAGCATTCCATCAAAATTCAAAACAATTTACCTTCTTCTCAGCACCACATGAAACTTTATCTAAAATTGACCACATACTTGGCACATAGCAAACCTCAACAGGTACAAAAAAATTGAAATAACCCCCTGTATCTTGTCAGATCACCATGCTTTAAAGTTAGAATTCAATGATGACACAAATTGCAAAAAACCTACAAACTCATGGAAATTAACTAACGCCCAGTAGCACAATTCCTGGAGAGAGGAAGAAATAAAAAAGGAATTAAAGATTTCCTAGAATTCAATATGAATGCAGAAACAATATACCCAAACTTATGGGACATTCTGAAAGCAGTACTAAGAGGAAAGTTTATAGTGCTAAGTGCACACCTGAAGAAACAGTAGAATAATCACACTAGAGAATTAATAGCACAATTGAAAGCTCTAGAGCACAAAGAAGCCAATACACCCCAGAGGAGTAGATGCCAGGAAATAATCAAATTGAGGGCTGAAACCAATAAAGTGGAAACTAGGAGAACAATACAAAGAATCAATGAAACAAAGAGTTGGTTCTTTGAAAGATCAACAAGATAGACAAACCTTTATCCAAACTTACCAAATGACAGAGAGAACATAAAAATTAATAAAATCAGGACTGAAAAGGAGGACATGACAACAGACACTGAGGAAATCCAGAGAATCATTAAGTCATAATTCAAAAATCCTATATTCCTCAAAGTTTGAAAATCTAAAGGAAATGGATAATTCTGGACAGATTTCACTAACCAAAATTAAATCAACAACAGATAAGCAACTTAAATAGACATATAACCCCTAATGAAATAGAAGCAGTGATTAAAAGTCTCCCAATCAAAAAAAAAAAAAATCCAGGACCAGATGGCTTCAGTGCAGAATTCTAACAGAAATTCAAGGAACAACTAACACCAATTCTTCTCAAAGTATTCCACACAATAGAAGCAGAAGAGTCATTGCCAAACTCTTTTTACAAGGTTTTAATAACCTTGATACCTAAGCCACACAAAGACAAAATTAAGAAAGAGAAATACAAACCTATATCCCTCATGAACATTGATCCAAAAATACTCAATAAAATAAAGGCAAATCGATTCCAAGAACATAACAGAGAAAATTATGCACCATGATCAAGTAGGCTTCATCCCAGGAGTACAAGGATGTTTCAATATATGAAAATCCATCACTGTAATCCACCATATAAACAGACTGAGGAAAACAAACCATATGATCATCTCACTAGATGATGAAAAAGCCTTTGACAAAATCCAACACCCCTTCATGATAAAAGTCTTGAAGAGATCCAGGATAACAGAACACATCTTAACATAATAAAAGCAATATACAGCAAGCTGACAGCCGACATCAAGTTAAATGGAGAGAAACTCAGTGCAATTCCTCTAAAATTGGGGATAAGACAAGGCTGTCCACTCTCTCCATCCCTCTTCAATATTGTCCTTGAAGTTATAGCTAGAGAAACAAGACAACAAATGGAGATCAAGGGGATACAAATTGGAAAGGAAGAAGTCAAACTTTCAATATTTTCAGATTATATGATAGTCTACATAACTGACCTAAAAAACTCTACCAGGGAACTCCTATAGCTGATAAACACCTTCAGCAAAGTGGTAGGATACAAGATAAACTGAAAAAATCTGTAGCCATAGTATCTACAGATGATACATTCATGGAGAAAGATATCAGAGAAATAGCACCCTTTACAATTGCCACAAACAACATGAAATACCTTGGTGTAACCCTAATCAACATAGTGAAAGAACTGTCCTGTAAGAATTTTGAGTTTCTAAAGAAAGAAATTAAAGAAGATAATAGAAAATGGAAGGATCTCCCATGTTCTTGGTTAGGTAGGATCAACATAGTAAAAATGGCAGTCTTGCCAAAAACAATGTACAGATTCAATGCAATATCCATCAAAATCAAAAGACAATTCTTCACAGACCTTGAAAGAACAATTCTCAACTTTATATTCATAAACAAAATACCCAGAATAGCCAAAACAACCCTGTAGAATAATGGAACATCTGGAGACATCACCATCCTTGACTTCAAACGCTATTACAGAGATAAACTCCTGAGAACAGCATGGAATTGGCACAAAAATAGACTGGTAGCCCAAAGGAATAGAGTTGAAAACCCTGATATAAACCCACAAACCTACAAACTCTTGATTTTTGACAAAGAAGCTAAATTTATATGATGGAATAAAGAAAGCATCTTCAACAAATGTTGCTGGCATAACTGGATTCTGGAATGTAGAAGACTGCAGATAGATCCATGTCTATCACCAGGCACAAAATTTAAGTCCAAATGGATCAAAGAACTCAATATAAATGGAGCCACACTTAACCTATTTTAAGACAAAGTGGGAAATACCCTTGAATTAATTGGTACAGGAGACTGCTTCCTGAAAATTCACCAGTAGCATAGACACTGAGATCAACAATTGATAATGGGACCTCCTGAAATGGAGAAGCTTCTGTAAGGTTAAGGACACAGTAAGTAGGACAAAATGACAGCCCACAGCCTGGGAAAAGACATTCACCAACTCCACATCTGACAGAAGGCTGATCTCCAAAATATACAAACAACTCAAGAAGGGAGTCTCCAAATCACCAAACGATCAATTAAAAATTGGGGAACAGAACTAAATAGACAATTCTCAATAGAGGAATCTAAAATGGCTGAAAGGCACATAGGAAAATGTTCAACATCCTTAGCCACCAGGGAAATGCAAATCAAAACCACTCTGAGATACCATCTTACTCCTGTTAGAATGGCTAAAATCAAAAACACCAATGATAGTTTATGCTGGAGAGGATATGGCAAAGGGGGAACACTTCTTCACTGCTCCTGGGAGTGCCAACTTGTACAGCCACTTTGGAATCAGTATGGTGACTCCTCAGGAAAATGTGAATCAATCTACCACAAGATCCAGCAATTCAACTCTTATGCATCTACCCAAAATATGCGCATTCATATAACAAGGATATCTGTTCAATGTTGTTCACAGCAGCACTATTTGTAATAGCCAGAAGGTGGAAGCAACCTAAATGCCCTTCAACTGATGAATGGATAGAGAAAATGTGGTACATTTACACAATGGAGTACTACTCAGCAGAAAAAAAAGAACAATGGAATCTTGAAATTTGCAGGAAAATTGATGGAACTAGAAGAAACCATCCTGAGCTAGGTAACCCAATCACAAAAAGACAAATGTGGTATGTACTCACTCTTATGTGTGTTTTAGACATAGAGTAAAGGAATACCAGCCTACAATCCACATTACCAGAGAATCTAATAAACAAGGAGAACCCTAAGAGAGACATGCATGAACCCCTGGAAAAGGGGAAAGAGACAAGATCTCCTCAGTAAATTGGGAGCAAGGGAGATGAGGGGAGGGAGCTAGGAGAATGAGAAGGGGAGAAGAGGAGGGGTGAGGAGGACATGAGGGAGCCGAAAGGTTGAGTTCAGGTAGAATAGAAGAAAACAAGACAGGAGATGCCATAATAGAGGGAGACATTTTATGTTTACAAAGAAATCAGGCACTAGGGAAAGGTCTGGAGATCTACAAAGATGACACCAACTAACAATCTAAGCAGCAGAGGAGGGGCTACCTTAAATGTCATCCCCTGATAATGAGATTGATGACTGTCTCATATGCCACCAGATAGCCCTCATCCAGCAGCTGGAGGAAGTAGAAGCTGACACCCATAACTAATCAATGAACTGAACTGGAATCCAGTTGCAGAGAAGAATGAGTGATGGACAAAGGGGTCCAAACCAGGCTGGTGAAACCCACAGAAACAGCTGACCTGAACAACAGGGAGCTCTTGGTCCCCAGACTGATAGCTGGGATACCAGCATTGGACTGATCCAGACCCCAGGAACATGGGTTTTAGTAAGGAGACCTCGGAAATCTACAGTACCTCCTGTAGATCAGTACTTATCTCTAGCATAGGTGTGGACTTTGGGAGCCCAATCCACATACAGGGATACTCTCTGAGCCAAGACACACAAGGGTGGGCCTAGACCCTATCCTAAAGGAAATGATAGACTTTGATGACCTCCTATGGAAGGCCTCATCCTCCCCTGGGGAGCAGAAAGGTTATGTGATAGGTAGGCAATTAGTTGGGGGGGTGGTAGGGGAGGAGGGGAGGGAGTGGGAAGTGTGATTGACATGTAAAACTATTTTGTTTCTAATTCAAATTTACAAAAACATATATATATATATATATATATAATATATATATATATATATATATAAAATTTTTATACCTAAACCACTTTCTATCACAACTGGTATTAAAAGCCTAAAATATCTTTATAGACTTTAAAACAGCTTCTTAAAATAACAATCTAAGGTTTTATGTTTCTCAATCTAATGAACTTACCTAAGTTTTCTTTTCTGAATATGGTAAAAAGAAAAGCTATAAAACTTATAACTATCTATGCTTCAGCCACATCAGAGACATGAGAAGAGTATAATATCACCATAGTAAAAGGAAATGCAGAGCAAAAACCTTCTAAAAATATAAAAATAACACAAACACGTGCTTTCCTTGACAGTCACTTGAGTTTACTCATGCAATGATGGAGCCCCCACCTTTAGCCTACAGGCCTAGAATATCTGAAAGACTTTTCATGAAGCAAGATATTTTTAAAAAGACTGTCCTACATTGTCTTGGCAATGTTTGGCAGTCTCCTTCTTTTGTGTCTTGCTCATCCAAATTAGACATAATGCTGTCAGCAGTCAAGGCAAGGGCAGTTTCTTTGCCAAGAGGCTATCTTGGCCACAATGAAAGCAAAATACATAAGGAGGTTCGCTGATACCCATCATACTTCTTTGAAGTAAAATGGTGCTGCCAGGAGCAGAAGTATCTCACTGTAATGAAAAGCTGTATGTTATTAAGACATCTTAATTACCATATTATGCAGGTTTCTGGAGTGTTTTCAAACCACCTATCTAAAAGATATGTTTAACATTAAAAACATACCTACATGACTATAAGTCTCATATGTACATATGACTAAATTCTTATGTAAAATTTTTATTTCTTTTTTCTTTCCATTTTTTATTCAATTTAGAAACAAGATTATTTTACATGTCAATCCCAGTTCCTTCTGCCTCCTCTACTCCCCTACCATTCCCCAACTAACACCCTACCTATCCCATATTCCTTTTGCTCCCCAGGGAGGGTGAGGCATTCCATAGGGGGTCTTCAGAGTCATATCCTTTGGGATAGGGCTTAGACCCACCCCCTTGTGTCTAGGCTCAGGGAGTATCCCTCCATGTGGAATGGGCTCTCAAAGTCGAATCCTATGCTAAGGATAAGTACTAATCTACTACAAGAGGCCCCATAGGTTTCTGAGGTCTCCTCACTGACACCCACATTCATTAGTTCTGGATCAGTCCCATGCTGGTTTCCAAGCTATCAGTCTGGGGACCAAGAACTCCCCCTTGTTAAGGTCAGCTGTTTCTGTGGGTTTCACCAGCCTGGTCTGGACCCCTTTGCTCATCACTCCTCCTTCTCTGCAACTGGATTCCAGTTCAGTTCAGTGTTTAGCTGTGGGTGTCTTCTTCCCCTTCTACAAGCTTCTGGGTAAAGGCTATAGGATGGCATATAAGTCAGTCATCAATCTCATTATCAGGGGAGGGCATTTAAGGTAGCCTCCCTCTTTTTCTTAGATTGTTAGTTGGTGTCATAGTTGTAGATCTCCAGACATTTCCCAGGAATCTGATTTTTCTTTAAACCTATAATGGCTCCCTGTATTATGGAATCTCTTATCTTGCTCTCCTCTATTTTTCCCCCAACTTGAACTTCCTGCTCCCTCGTGTACTCCTCATCCCTCCTCTTCTCCCCTTCTCATTCTCCTAGCTCCCTCTCCCCTCCCCTCATGATCCCAATTTGCTCAGGAGTTCTTGTCCCTTTCCCCTTCAAGGGGGAGGGGTAATGTATGTCTCTCTTAGAGTCCTCCTTGTTTCCTAGCTTCTCTGGCGGTGTGGATTGTGGGCTGGTAATCCTTTTTTCTATGTCTAAAATCCATATATAAGTGAGAACATAACCTGTTTATCTTTTAGTGACTGGATTACCTTGTTCACAGCTCAAACATCCTGGTCCCTCATGTCCTCCTCACCCCTCCTCTACTACCCTTCTCTTTCTTCCAACTCCCTCTCCCCATCCCCCATGCTCCCAATTAGCTCAGGAGATCTTGTTCCTTTCCCCTTCTCCAGGGGACCATGCAATTTATTTTAAGGTCCTCCCTGTTTCCTAGCTTTTCTGGCAGTGTGGATTGTAGTCTGGTACTCCTTTGCTCTATGTCTAAAATCTATATATGAGTGAGTACCTACCATGTTTGTCTTTTTGTGACTGTGTTACCTCACTCATGATTGTTTCTTCTAGTTCCATCCATTTTCCTGAAAATTTCAAGATTACATTGTTTTTTTTTTTTCTTCTGAGCAGAAATCCATTGTGTAAATGTACCACATTTTCTCTATCCATTCTTCAGTTGAAGGGCATCTAGGTTGCTTCCTGGTTCTGGTTATTACAAATAATGCTGCTATGAACATAGTTGAAAAGATGTCCTTCTTATATGAATGTGCTTCTTTTGGGTATATGCCTGAGAGTAGAATTGCTGGATCTTGTGGTAGATTGATTCCCATTTTCCTGAGGAATCACCATACTGATTTCCAAAGTGGCTGTACCAGTTGGCCCTCCCACTGGCAGTGGAGGAGTGTTCCCCTTTCTCCACATCCTAAAAGTAATAAGTTATGAGGTTCTCTATAGCCAACAATTTTGTCATATCTTATCCTGTCTCAGCTGTTCCTATGCAAAGGGATCAGCATTCATTTCAACTTTCCTATAGTATTTTCATTCTTCCTCCCTCATGTCTGTACCCAAGATCCTCAGGAGGTCTTCCCTGGTCAAACAAGTACTTTATTAATTTTGAAATAATCCATAGCTTTTTGTTTCCTATATAAACACAAGCTCAAACTCTAAGACAAGATATCTTCTAACTTCCATTTTGAAGTTGACACATTTTAAATATATATAGGGTACTTTAATTTAGAAATTTCCATAACCCGATGTCTCTCATCAACTATTGTTTTTTCTTTATTTGCATTTAAAAGATTTAAAGTAAAAAAACATCATATGGAATCCAGACTTCCTGCGTATTTTATGTGGCTTATTTTTTTCATTAGTTAATTTTTAATGACTTTATTATTTTTAAACAAGTTAATTTATCTGACTGTCTATACCCATTTTGTTTTCCTTCTTCAGCATCTAAGAACATTTTTAAGCATACTGCACCTGTATAGATTTTTTGGTGTGGCTGTATCTGGCTTTCTGAGTGCCTGCAGTATTCTGTGACCCTGTGAGCCAAGCCTTACACTGCCAGACTTCCTTGTTGGAGTGGCACTGGTGGCCTGTGTCTGCCCTCCTAAGGTCCATGACAGACCAGGAGCTGCTCCTTTTTATACCCAAGCACCTGCCCACCCAAGACACTTTGGGATTAGGAAGCTGTGTCTGGTTCCTTGTCCAGAACTTTCCTTAACTTTCTCAGGCACTGTGTTTAGATATTTGAGCCTCTGCCTTGGATGCCATCTGTAATTACTATCTAAATTATTCTGTTAGTAACAAATCTCAGGAGTCACATATGGGGTTAAAACCTGATTGATCAGAGAAGTGGCAGAATTTTTATGCAAGATGATGAAAACAAAAGATACTTACTGGTGAGTAAAAAAAAAAAAAAAACAAAAACAGAATGCCCTAGATGAGAGATAAGTGTTTCATTCTGCAATAAAGCTCTTTAAGCTCAGAAAGTTAACAACACAAGGGGTTCAGCAACTCCCTGAAACACAGAAAATACACTGCTGAGAGACACTCTCAGACAAACTAAGCTGCCTGGAAAAAGCTTGAGTCACTCAAACTACCTGGAAGAGATCCAGACCAACTACACCCCCTGAAATGACATACTTCAACCTGCTGACATGCATGCAGGCTGAAGAGTGCATTTCACATTCTAGTTTTATGAGCTGTCACCATGCTGATGGGGCTTCAGTGATGCAGCTGTGTTTTAATCATTTATCCTCTTAGTAACCTCTGTAAATCTCATTGGTCCACCAAGTTGGACTTTGGTATCTATACTTCAGTTTGATTTTATTGCCTATCTGGGAAAAGTAGATCTTTGCACACCTCTCCTCGGGGGTAGTATTTACAGGACAGCTGGTCTTGAATGTTGTTCAAGTGTTGTCTGTCCCACTGTTGAACAGTCTTTTGAATTCAATCAACTTATTCATATATTTAGGTGCATTGAAGTCAGATGTGAGGAGTTTGCTTGCATGTGACTTTTAGTTGCTAATCCTTTATTTTTCAATATTTGACTCAAGAGTGTTTGCCATAGCCAATTGGAACATACTTTGACTTCTTCCAAGTA